>NC_142488.1:145486634-145786634 GCF_049115385.1 Moschus berezovskii
TCCTACCCAGACCACATGTAAATGGGAAGCTTTCTGACTGTCAACCCCTCCTAGTGGGCCTTCCCATCCCTGTGTCCTCAGAGGTCTCTGCTCATGTGCTCTTTCCGCAAACCTGGCCTTTTTTTGCAGGGGAGGGGGGTTGGAAATCCCATGGATGGAGGAGCCTGGTGGGCCATAGTCCATAGTTTTGCAAAGAGGATGACATAACTTAGCCACTATTCAACAACAATGAGTAGATGAGAAAGCGAAGGAAGGTTAAAAAAAGAGAGAGAATACAAAGGAATGAAAAAATCTTGTCACTGTCTTTAGAAGGGAATTGAGGACCTGCCATCATCGGTAGTAACTTTCAGATGAACACACAGATGGAAAGTGTACTGTGTTCCTATATCCTATCATACACATTCCTGCTATAATCTGACAACAAAGACTTGTGAAATAACAACAATAATCATCATGATAATCAATCTCTGCTATTCATGAATATACTCTTCATTTTCAACACGTATTTTTTGAATATTTAATCTGTGTGAGGCATACTTGAGTGGCTTCTCTGGGAATTCTTGCAATGCAAGGGACCTGACTTTGATCCCTTGGTGGGGAAGATCCTCTGGAGAAGGAAACGGCTGAAGGCTAATGACACTAGGAATTCTGATCACTAGAGAACTCCCAGCCCCACAGGACATTAATAGGCGAGTGCCCTCTCCAAAACCTCCATCTCAACACTAAGACTAAGCAACACCCAAAAGCCAGCAAGCTGTAGTGGCAAATACCCTTCTCCAATCCTTCAGCCAAATAGGGTCACAGCCTTGTATGTTGGTAGACAGGCTGCCCAAAGCCATACTGAACCCAGAGACACCCCAAACCACACTATTGGACCCAGCCACTGCCCTTCAGAAAGACAAGATCTAGCTCCACCCACCAGAACACAAATACAAATCCCCCCAACCAGGAAACCTTCACAAGGCACTGGTCCAACCCCACTCAGGGGAGGCAGACTCCATAGGTAAGAGGAACTACAACCTTTCAAACCGCAAAAATGATATCCCAAACATAGTAAATTAAACAAAATGAAATGACAGAGAAACATCCAGCAGATGAAGGAAGATGGTCAAAATCCATAGAATTGAACAAGTGAACAGGAAAAAGGCAATGTACCTGAAAAATAATTCACAGGAATGACAGTAGAGATGATACAAATTTCTGGAAATAAAATGGAGGCATGGGTAGACTAGAGACACAGATTGAGAAAATGCAAGAAATCTTTAACAAAGACCTTGAAGAATTAAAGAATAAACAATCAACAATAAACAATGGAATAACGGAGATTAAAAGTCACTGGAGAAACCATATTTTAAAAAGACACATGGATCATAATGTTCACTGCAACACTATTTACAATAGTTAGGATATGGAAGCAACCTAGATGTCCATTGACAGCTGAATGGATAAAGAAGCAGTGGTACATATATACAATGGAATATTATTCAGCCATAAAAAGGAATGCATTTGAGTCAGTGCCAATAAGTTACACGAAAGTGCAGCCTATTAAAGTGAGTGAAGCAAGTCAGAAAGAGATAAATCAATATCAAATATTAACACATGTTTTTCCCGTGTTCATGTATGGATGTGAGAGTTGGACTGTGAAGAAAGCTGAGGGCCAAAGAATTGATGCTTTTGAAATGTGGTGCTGGAGAAGACTTTTGAGAGTCACTTGGACTGCAAGGAGATCCAACCAGTCCATTCTAAAGGAGATCAATCCTGGGTGTTCATTGGAAGGACTGATGCTAAAGCTGAAACTCCAATACTTTGGCCACCTCATGTGAAGAGTTGACTGACTGCGACGAGTTGACTCACTGGAAAAGAGTCTGATGCTAGGAAGGATTAGGGGTGGGAGGAGACGGGGACGACAGAGAATGAGATGGCTGGATGGCATCACTGGCTCGATGGACATGAGTTTGAGTGATCTCCGGGAGTTGGTGATGGACAGGGAGGCCTGGCGTGCTGTGATTCATGGGGTCGCAAAGAGTCAGACACGACTGAGCGACTGAACTGAACTGAACTGAGGGAATCTAGAAAATGGAACTGAAGAAATCCTTTGCAGGGCAACAATGTAGACATACACATAGAGAACAGAAATATGGCAGCAGGGTGGGGGGAGGAAGGAAATGGTGAGAAAAGTGTGGAAACTTATACACTACCATATGTAAAACAGATGGCCAGTGGGAATTTCCTGTATGATTCAGGGAACTCAAACTGGGCTTTCTGACGACTTAGAGGGGAGGGATGGGGTGACAGGAGGGAATTTCAAAAAAAAATTGAAATCATTCCAAACATCTTTTCCAATTTCAAAGAAATTGAAATTATTCCAAGCATCTTTTCTGACCACAATGCAGTAGGATAACATCTCAATTACAGAAAAAAAAAACTATTAAAATATCCAACATATGGAGGCTGAACAACACGCTGCTGAATAACCAACAAATCATAGAAGAAATAAAAAAGAAATCAAAATATACATAGAAACGAATGAAAATGAAAACACTACAACCCAAAACCTGTGGGACAATGTAAAAGCAGTGCTAACAGAAAGGTTCATGGCAATACAGGAATACCTCAAAAAACAAGGAAAAAGTAAACTAAATAACCTAACTCTACAAGGTCCGTCTAATCAAGGCTATGGTTTTTCCCATGGTCATGTATGGATGTGAGAGTTGGACTGTGAAGAAAGCTGATCGCCGAAGAATTGATGCTTTTGAACTGTGGTGCTGGAGAAGACTCTTGAGAGTCCCTTGGACTGCAAGGAGATCCAACCAGTCCATTCTAGAGGAGATCAACCCTGGGTGTTCATTGGAAGGACTGATGCTAAAGCTGAAACTCCAATACTTTGGCCACCTCATGGGATGAGTTGACTCACTGGAAAAGAGTCTGATGCTAGGAGGGATTGGGGGTGAGAGGAGACGGGGACAACAGAGAATGAGATGGCTGGATGGCATCACCGACTCGATGGACATGAGTTTGAGTGAAGTCTGGGAGTTGGTGATGGACAGGGAGGCCTGGCATGCTGTGATTCATGGGGTCGCAAAGAGTCGGACACGACTCAGTGACTGAACTGAACTGACTGAACTGACACCTAAAGAAACTAGAAAAGGAAGAAATCAGGAACTCCAGGGTTAGTAGAAGGAAAGAAATCTTAAAAATTAGGGCAGAAATAAATGGAAAAGAAACAAAAGAGACCATAGCAAAAATCAACAAATCCAAAAGCTGGTTCTTTGAGAGGGTAAATAAAACTGACAAAGCACTAGCCAGACTCATCAAGAAACAAAGGGAGAAAAACCAAATCAATGAAATTAGAAATGAAAATGGAGAGGTCAAAACAGACAACACAGAAATATAAACGATCATAAAAGATTACTATCAGCAATTATATGCCAATAAAATGGATAACTTGGAAGAAATGGACAAATTCTTTGAAAAGTACAACTTTCCAAAACTGAACCAGGAAGAAATAGGAAATCTTAACAGACCCATCACAAGCACAGAAATTGAAATTGTAATCAGAAATCTTCCAGTAAACAAAAGCCCAGGTCCAAACGGCTTCAGAGCTGAATTCTACCAAAAATTTAGAGAAGAGCTAACACCTACCCTACTCAAACTCTTCCAGAAAATTGCAGAGGAAGATAAACTGCCAAACTCATTCTATGAGGCCACCATCACCCAAATCCCAAAAACTGGTAAAGATCACACAAAAAAAGAGAACTACAGGCCAATATCACTGATGAACATAGATGCAAAACTCCTTAACAAAACTCTAGCAATCAGAATCCAACAACACATTAAAAAGATCAAACATCATGACCAAGTGGGCTTTATCCCAGGGATGCAAGGATTCTTCAATATCCTCAAATCAATCAATGTAATACACCACATTAACAAAATGAAAAATAAAAACCATATGATTATCTCAATAGATGCAGAGAAAGCCTTGACAAAATTCAACACCAATTTATGAAAAAAAAACCTCCAGAAGGCGGGAAGAGAAGGAACATTCTTCAACATAATAAAAGCTATCTATGACAAACATTATCCTCAATGGTGAAAAATGGAAAGCATTTCCCCTAAAGTCAGGAACAAGACAAGTGTGCCCACTCACACCACTACTATTCAACATAGTTTTGGAAGTTTTGCCCACAGATATCAGAGCAGAAAAAGACATAAAAGGAATCCAAATTGGGAAAGAAGAAGTAAAACACTCACTGTTGGAGATGACATGATCCTCTACACAGAAAACCCTAAAGACTCTACCAGAAAATTACTAGAGCTAACCAATGAATATAGTAAAGTTGCAGGATATAAAATCAACACACAGAAATCCCTTGCATTCCTATACACTAATAATGAGAACATAGAAAGAGAAATTAAGGAAACAATTCCATTCACCATGGCAACGAAAAGAGTAAAATACTTAGGAATATATCTACCTAAAGAAAAAAAGAACTATATATAGTAAACTATAAAACACTGGTGAAAGAAATCAAAGAAGACACTAATGGAGAAATATACCGTGTTTGTGGATTGGAAGAATAAATATTGTGAAAATGAGTATCCTACCAAAGTAATTTATAGATTTAATGCAATCCCCATCAAGCTACCAACGGTATTTTTCACAGAGCTAGAACAAATAATTTCATAATTTGTATGGAAAGACAAAAAACCTCGAAAAGACAAAGCAATCTTGAGAAAGAAGAATGGAACTGGGGGAATCAACCTGCCGGACTTCAGGCTCTACTACAAAGCCACAGTCATCAAGACAGTATGGTACTGGCATAAAGACAGAAATATAGATCAACGGAACAAAATAGAAAGCCCAGAGATAAATCCACGCACCTATGGACACCTTATCTTTGACAAAGGAGGCAAGAATATTCAATGGATAAAAGACAATCTCTAACAAATGATGCTGGGTAAACTGGTTAACCACTTGTAAAAGAATGAAACTAGAACGAGTCCGTAACACCATACACAAAAATAAACACAAAATGGATTAAAGATCTAAATGTAAGACCAGAAACTATAAAACTCCTAGAGGAGAAAATAGGCAATAGTCTCTCCGACATAAATCACAGCAGGATCCTCCATGACCCACCTCCCAGAATATTGGAAATAAAAGCAAAAATAAAGAAATGGGACCTAATCAAAAACAAAAGTTTCTGCACAGCAAAGGAAACTATAAGCAAGCTGAAAAGACAGCCTTCAGAATGGGAGAAAATAACAGCAAATGAAGCAACTGACAAAGAATTAATCCCTAAATTATACAAGCAACACCTGCAGCTTAATTCCAAAACAATAAACGACCCAATGAAAAAATGGGCCAAAGAACTAAGCAGCCATTTCTCCAAAGAAGACCTACAGATGGCTAACAAACACATGAAAAGTTGCTCAACACCACTCATAATCAGGGAAATGAAAATCAAAAAGACAATGATGTACCATTTCACGCCAGTCAGAATGGCTGCTATCCAAAAGTCTACAAGCAATAAATGTTGGAGAGGGTGTGGAGAAAAGGGAACCCTCTTACGTTGTTGGTGGGAATGCAAACTAGTATGCGACTAAAGAGAAGAGTGTGGAGATTCCTTAAAAACCTGGAAATAGAACTGCGAGACAACCCAGCAAGTCCACTCCTGGGCATACACACCAAGGAAAACAGAATTGAAAGAGACACATGTGAACTCCAATGTTCATTGTAGCACTGTTTATAATAGCCAGGACATGGAAGGAACCTAGATGTCCATCCACAGATGGAGAAGAAAGCTGTGGTACATATACACAATGGGGTATTACTCAGCAATTAAAAAGAATACATTTGAATCAGTTCTAATGAGGTGGATGAAACTGGAGCCTATTATACAGAGTGAAGTAAGCCAGAAAGAAAAACACCAATAAAGTATACTAACGCATATATATGGAATTTAGAAAAATGGTAACGATAACCCTGTATAGGAGACAGCAAAAGAGACACAGATGTATAGAACAGTCTTTCGGACTCTGTGGGAGAGGGTAAGGATGGGATGATTTAGGAGAATGGCAGTGAATCATGTATATTATCATACGAATTGCCAGTCTAGGTTCGATGCTTGATACAGGATGCTTGGGGCTGGTGCACTGGGATGACCCAGAGGGATGATATGGGAAGGGAGGGGGAAGGGGAGTTCAAGATGGGGAACACATGTACACCCGGGGTGGATTCATGTCAATGTATGGCCAAACCAATACAATATTGTACAGTAATTAGTCTCCAATTAAAATAAATTAATTAAAAAATATTAAAAATTAAACGATTTCCACATATTGCAAAGAATCAGAGAAAGAACTAAGTTTTCCAAAGTAAACATTCTAAAGCAAAGGGAGGGGTGAAAGCCTGCTCTCACTTTACAGTGGGGATAATTAAACCTTTGTTTCTTATGTCACTTTGTATTTGCCCCACAATATCCTAACATGAGATACCACGTGCCCCTGGGTGACTGTCCCCCACAAATGATTGCTGCACCCTGGCCAAACTCAGTCCGCAGGGAACTTCCTTCAGTGGAACTTGTGCCAAAGGTACCTCAAGGAAAAGGAATAATTAGGAGCCATTGTTCACCCTCCAGCTCGATTATATTTTACCAATACCTGTGCCCTTATGGAGAGTTGCCTGTGGTCATTTGCAGTAGGGAATATAACCAGTGGCCTTGTTTACGGATGGTTTCAGTTGCTGTGCTGATCTCACCAGTCTTGGCAAGTGGAAGATGTACTGTTCCACTCTGTCAGAGCGGAACAGAAGATTGCATGAAATATTTTCAATTTGTAAAATTTTGTTTTTCAATAAAATGTGTGTGATGGAAAAGCTCCCACTTGTAGATATTATTTGTGATGACTCCAAGCATGATCGATGAAGATGTGGCTCTGTGTGTGCATCACATCACGTACCGAGTGAGACTCTAGGCTCAGTAATCTGGGGCATTGATGAGAGGGGAAGGGGTGGCAGGGGGAGGGGTCTCCAGGCCGGAATTGAAGTTCTCCCCTTGTTAAGGTAAGAAGGATGGTAGGTAATCTGACATCTTCCTAGGTGAAGTGATCCTTCTGGCCACTTCATGAGGATAGCAGATACATGCCTGGTTATTGTGGGGATAGTGGGGGTATCTCCTGTTCCTGCTAAGGATGAGGATATGAGGAATGGCCCAGCATGGTTCTGGAGAACATCAGAAGTCACTGGAACAAAAATCTGGAAGCACACAATAAGCTCCTGGTCCATTTTGTATTAGGATCCAGTCCCTTGAGTATTAGGGATTTTTCACTATGTAACACTCATTACCAGAGTATGAATGGACAGAATCAAAAAGGTAACTGAATGGCAGAATTGTCTTGTGCTTAAAAAAAAACCTCTATACACATTGGGTAAAATTTCTAATAGTAAATTTACAAACCCTTTGTAGAGCAGCCTGCAGACAACATTTTATGAAACAGCCATTCAATTGGCAACATGGTGCAGGAATACTAATTCCAGAGAATGTTAAGATAACTCTCAATGTCTAATGAACCTAGGCAGAGGGGGGGAGCATCCAGGAGTTGGGCAGGCAGGCAAGTTGGGAGGGTCACAGGGCCACACCTGACCCTAGGTGGGGATGTCTGGAGGTAGGGTTATGCCAGGCTGGTGAAGGGAAGTACCAGAAGGAAGGCCCAGGCAGGCAGATCCCCAGGACCTCTGGAGGCCAGTCCTAAGCTAGGTGGTGAGCGCTCAGGCTAGAGCCTGGTTCAGACTGGCAGGGTTGAGGCCTGGCCCCAGGGCCCTTAGAGGGCTCCACTAGAGGCTGCCAATCGCTTGGGGCCTCAGTACGTGGCTGCTGGAACTCAAGATGTGTCTGCCAGTTAGATTCAAGCACTCCTGGAGGCGGCCAGGGAGGTGGCCATTCCTCTCCTCCAGCTGGTCCAGGCAGGTGTTGACCTGGTCCTGGGTGAAGCCGTCATCCTTGCCTTCTGTGTGGACATCCACAGGCACACCCTGTTCCACGTGGCCTCCAGACATGGTGGGCTCCTGCACCCGCAAGGCTCACATGGCTATAGAGGGAGGCGGTACATTGGGTGTGCGGACAGCCAAGGTAGGGAGAGCGAAGGGCGATCATTAAAACTGTGTGCTCATTGAAATCGTCCTCCTGGGGAAAAGAAAGCAGACTGTCACAGTCTGTCCTGATTGAAGATGTGCCTGCTGAGTGGTGGGCTTGGGTCTCTTCCCGATTACTCATAAAGATCTTACAGGCTGCGGCTGTCAGCACTCACCTCTTCCCACCTTGGTCTGCTGCTGCTGCTAAGTCGCTTCAGTCATGTCCGACTCTGTGCAACCCCATAGACGGCAGCCCACCAGGCTCCCCCGTCCCTGGGATTCTCCAGGCAAGTCTAGGGGTCCCCTAAATGGAAGTACCAGAAGGATGGCCCAGGAAGGCAAATCCCCAGGACCTCTGGAGGCCAGTCCTAAGCCAGGTGGTGAGGGCTCAGGCTAGAGCCTGGTTCAGGCTGGCAGGGTTGAGGCCTGGCCCCAGGGCCCTTAGAGGGCTCTACTAGAGGCTGTCACACATCTATGCAATGTGTCACCTCCTGCAAGAGGGGTTCCTTGGGATGTGGAGGTCAAAGAAAGTCCTCTGTACTGTCATCACATATGGAATTTACTTTTTTATCTCAGTATTATGACCTACTCGTGGTAAAGAATGACTTATCCATTAAGATATGAGCTACCCGACTTAGCTATGCAAGTCCAAGTTAGCAGCCGGGAGAGAAACAGGCTGAGATTTGGGGGGGGGGGGTCCTACTTCTCATCTGTACTCTGAATACAGGATTGGCAGGTATTAATTAAATAATTAATCAATTGACACATTTTGTGTTTTGTAGGAGAACAAGGGATGTTGGACCTGGGGAAGACTTGAGAGGAATGTGCATATTTTTTTCCATTTATTGAGGGCTTTTTATGGGCCAGGCTGTATGTGTCTCCCTCATAACTATTGCTGTGGGGATAAATAGGATGCTGAATGGGCATGTATGCAAAACACTGGCTATCCTGGCACTCAGCAGTAGGGTCTCACTGCACAGGCACATGCATGTAACAGTCCACATAACTCCTGGACCAGGTGTGCAGTTTTAGAGCTCTGTTATTTTGGTGGAGATCAAGAATCTCTTAAATCAGTAACACTCATTGTTCCCCCTCTCCCCCACCACCACCACCACCACACACAGACTCAGAGCAGGGAGTCCCCGCCTCCTTCTACCCTCTTTTTTCCTTAAATGTGGTGTCAACTTGGAGGTGAATGACTGGGTGAAAGGAAGCCTACAGGAAAAAAGGATGAGTAGGGGCCTGCCCATTCTGGGTTCCTTTCCTGCTTTTTGTTCTGGTTCTTTTCCCCACCCCAGGTATGCCAAGACTAGAAAGGCATGGAGCACCTTTCTGCCAAGATTTTGGGAGTGACTGGTGGTCATCTCATGACCTTTGGGATGGTTCTCCAGGCACTGAGGGGTTCTGGTGAGGCCTGCAGCAAGGGTGGACTCAGACTGGAGACGCTGTGAGTATCGTGGATGACCTGAGGGCACAAGTCTTCTCCAGACACAAGCAAATGCAGGCTAGTCTGTGCCTTGCTTCCTGTGCTGGTGTCCTCTCAGCCTTCCTCCTCCCTCCCCAATCTTTTCTTTTTTTCTGTATCTATATCCCTCCAGTGATCTATCTATCCATCTATCTATATCCCAGGGACACAGGCTAGGGACATAGGCAACAATTGCGTCCTGGTCTCTAGCCACAACGGCACAGACATGAACGTCCAGTTCCTTCTGTGTGTGCTCTGAGTTTCTCTGCTGATTTGGACAAGTGATCTGGGTCAACTTTGGGCAGCCATTGAGCTTCCACATGTTAGGTCTACTCTTGGTGACTAACCCAAGTCCCAGAAGATGACCCACCACAATTTCTACACCCTGGCTGAGCCCTATGTTTTTGGCAGCATGGAGCCAATCAAATGAGGGGAAAGAGGGTGGCAACTCTGACACTAATCATCCACATTTAGGCTGCACTTCACAGGTTAAGGGCACAGTCCTCAGCCAGAATGCAATCAGTTCAGAAACCAGGCACATGTCTGGTTTTACCAGGGACACTCTCACACTGACCAACTGATAGATGGGCCAAGGTCTTGATCAGGCAATCTACAGAGGATAGTTACAGAAGTGCAGTGAATATTCAATATCATTTTCATTCAAATGTTATTCAGTCTGCCCTCAAATGTTATTCAAACCAAAGAAATTAAGACACGACTTTCCCCTATAAGATGTAAAATGATGGTTGGAAAATCTAACATTCAGAATGCAGGAAAACAGGTACTTTCATTCCATTTGTGGGTGGATTAAGTTTGGGAGACACCTTTTGTAGGAGGTTTGCACATATTATTCAAAGTTGAGAATGTGAATGACTTTTTGTTTGTGAGTATGTGTGTGTGTGTGCATGCATACACACATGCATGCTGATGGAGACTAGTTTAATGGGAACAGTCAAGGCCTAGGCAGAGTGAGGAGCATGCAGTATTCAGGCAGTTAGGCAAGTTGGGTGGATCACAGGCCCACGCCTGACCCCAGGAGGGATGACAGGCGGTGGGGGCATGCCCAGCATGCAAAAGGGAAGTAGCAGAAGGATGGCCCAGGCAGACAGATCCCCCAGGACATCTGGAGGCAAGTCCTAAGCCAGGTGGTGAGGGCTCAGGATAGAACCTGGCTCAGCCAGGCAGGCTAGGTATAGGCCTGACTCAGGGGCCCTTAGAGGGCTCCATTAGGGGCTGCCAATCGCTTGGGGCCTCCCTGAGCGGCTGCTGGATCTCAAAATGCATCTGCCAGTTGGATTCAAGCACTCTTGGAGGCATCCAGGGAGGTAGTCATTCCTCTCCTACAGGTGGTCCAGGCAGGCATTGGCCTGGTTCGACATGTGGTCGATGGCTGCGTACTATGCCTGTCCAGCTATGCTATCTTCCTGGCCTTTGGCACCCATGTCCACAGCCCTGTCCCACAGGGCAGCATAAAGGTGGGCTCTTGCACGCAGAAGACTCATGTGATGTTGGAGTGAGGCCACGATGGGTGTGCGATCTCCCTTTTTCTGCTGACCCCCTGTTTTGATCTGTTCTGCACACTGACACCCAAATAGTAAATTGGATCTTAATGGAGTTTACCACATCCAACCCATGTGTCCTTGCTATGGGCCACTTATCTTTTTCCCCTTATCTTTTGCAGTTTACATCATTAACTCTCTTCTCCCATGAGGCCAGAACATGCGTTCTTCCCCAAGAAGGCCATGTTCTTTCACATTCATGCTCCTGTGCACTTGTTCCTCCTTAATCTTTTAAACTGTGTCCTCTCTCTCCCATGTTCCACATGAACTCTCCTGCAACACACACTTCAGCTTGGTGCATCTTTTGTTGACAGACGGGCCTGATATAGTCAACCAAATCTTCAGTACATTTTTGCCAATTCCTCTTATCAGGGCACCACCCGCACTGTGCCTTCTGGTAAAACCAATGAGTGGACAAGGGAGTTTATGACATTCTCATGGGGAATATTGAATATCATGGGAGTTCTCCTAATGAAAGGTACTATTTCAGTGTCCCCATATGTGCTATTGAATATTCATATGTATTGTGCTGTATATTGAGTTATATTGTACTAGGAGAGAATGAGCTACTAAGATGATGAATTGGAAACTGGTGATAAAAGTTTTAAGAACAAGACATATAGATGAAGACGTGCAAAAGTTAATAAGTTAACAAAGACATTAGCATAGATGAAAGTAATAACTGTAGAACAAAACAACTGGCAAACTGGTCAATACATGTGGATTATGTTACATGAATAGTAAGTAGAAAAAGAAACAGAGAAAGTAGATTAGTGTTGGTGGAGCTAGCATGAAAAAGTCTTCAGAAAGGAGGTTGTATTTGACCAGAAACATGCATGGTGATTACATAACAGTCTGAGTTATCATTACATGAAAGTTTATAGTGTGTGTTAGTCACTCATCTAAATGCTTTTCACGAACTCACTAAGGGTCATGGCAGCCTGATGACACAGTTCTTATTAGGATCCTCACTCTATGGATTAGGAAACTGAGGCACAAAACAATGAAGGATATTCAGCTGGTAGGAGGAATAATTGTGGTATGAATCCCAAGAGCATACCTCAAGCCCATTTACTGTACACAGTAGGTAAATAGTTATTTTCTTCAGACAGACCATGAACATGGAGTGAAGTATAAATGAGACAAGAATGAAAGGCAGGACTTTCCTGGTGGTCCAGTGGTTGAACTCAGTGTTTTCAATGCTGTGGGCCCAGGTTCGGTCCCTGGTCAGAAAACTAAGAACCAATGAGCTGTGCAGTTAGGCAAGAGGAAAACAAAATAAAAAGAATGAATGGTGACCACAGGTCAAGGAGACACTGGTAATCTGAAAGATAGGACCTGTGTGGTAGCAGTAATTGTATGCCAGGGATTGAGAGGGTCCAGCTTGTATCCATCTGCTGATGCCAGTCAGAGGGACAAGCCTAGTAACACATGGGAAAGATTTGGCAGATCCTGGGGCAGGATTCACATCAATGGCCCCAGTCTTACTTGTCTTCCTTCCCCATGTGGATTAATCACCCTTTACTGATTACTGGACAAGGCCTGCAACAGCTCTCCTGCCCTCTGGATTTTTGTCAGAGTCTCACCTAACAACCCCAGTTCTAGAAGAACTCACCTGTAAGCTGTCTCTGGGCTTACAAAGGAACAGCTAATCTGGTGGAAAAGAAACCCCTCTGGGCCAGTATCTGGCTGTTTGTTTCTGGTATCTTAGTTCCTCACCCATAGTCTGGAACCAATTTTCATGTATTTGATTTTGCTGTTTCTTCCGAGTTCTATTTGAGGACTACACAGCCAAGTCTAACAGCTGCAGCTGGCTGTGATGTTCCAGGTTTATTAGAGTTATTCAAGGAAAGAAAACCAATAAGAGATATTTTTATATCTACATCTATCTATATATATTGGCTGTTGGTTTAGTCAATAAGTCATGTCCGACTCTTGTGACCCCACGGACTACAGTCCTCCAGTCTCTTTTGCCCATGGGATTCTCCAGGCAAGAATAGTGGAGTGGGTTGCCATTTCCTTCTCCAGGGGATCTTCCTGACCCAGGAATCAAACCTGGGTATCTTCCATTGCAGGCATATTCTTTACCAACTGAGCTATGAGGGAAGCCCATATATATATAAAGGAGGTTTAAAGGAGGTTTATCTTGAGTTTAGTTCCTTATTTATGGAGGCTGTGAAATTCCACAATGTCCTTCCTACAAGGTATAAAGCCAGGAAAGCCAGTGGTGTAATTCAGTCCCAGTCTGAAGGCCTGTGAACCAGGGGGGACTGGTGGTGTGAATCCTAGTTGAAGAAAAGGAGAAAATGAGGGGAAGTATTCTATCTCATGCAGTGAGACAGGGATAAAAGGGAAGAATTCTTCCTTTCTCTGCTTTTATTTCTATTTTGGCCCTCAACGGATTGGATGATGCCTACCCACTTTGGGGAAGACCTTCTATTTTACTAAGTCACCAATTCAAATGCTCATCTCAACCAGAAACACCCTCACAGATACAACCAGAAATAATGTTTAATTTGGACGCTCCATGACCAGTCAAGTTGGCACATAAAACTAGCCGTCACAGTGGGGAGGGCAACATCATGGACTGCTGCATAACACTGTGCACACCACAAAGCCTCAAAACCCCTCCTAAATGATCTTTCCCATGGGAAGGACAGTGCTAGCATTAGATCATCTTTCCTAAGCACTGTGCACTGTGACCATGCAGTCCAGCTAAGGGACCCAAAGGCTATGTGGTCCACACACCAGGTAGAGTGTAGATGAGTTAACATCCAAGGTAGTCAAGCCTAGGGGAGTTCCACCTTCTGTTTTTACAACTAACAAATTGAAAGCAGGTGCCGAAATCTCTCAGCAAGAGGCCTTCTGGAAAGAAGTGGGCTTCCATTCTCACTTTGGATAACAGTGAAGCTTAGTGACATTTGCAGCAGAGATATGAAATCCTCATATCTTTCTTCCTATAGCCATAGGAGAAATAACTCTTGTGGTTGGGGTGGGAACATGAATTCAAGAAAAGAGTTAGGGAAGTGATTGATGCCTGGGCCTCAGAGGAAGGACAAGATTTTCACAGACAGAAAAGCAGGAAAGGATATGAAATTCCTGAAAAGGGTGGTACCAATCCTAGCAGGCTTTTGTGTCTGTGTGTGTGTGTTCTTTATTCTTATTTTTCCTCTTGTTTATTTTTAAAAAACACAATTCTTAAGTTTTATAAGTATACATTCTAGTTTATCATTGCAATATTAATCAATAATGAGGAAATTTCTTTGATATGAATATTTTCCCATCTTAGTACTGCTACAACAAAATACGATAAACTGAATGGTTTATAATCAACAGAAATTTCTCTCTCCTAGTCCAGGAGGCTTGAGGTCTGAGATCAGGGTACCAACATGATTGGGTTCTGGTTAAAATTCTCTTCTTGGTTGCAGGTTCCCAGCTTTTCTTTGTGGATTTCCTTGGTGACTCACATGGTAAAGAATCCACCTGCAATGCAGGAGACCTGGGGTGATTTCCTCCGATGGGAAGACCACCAACTTCTCTATGTATCGTTATATGGCCAGAAAGAGTGAAGGAGCTCTACAGAATCTCTTTTGTAAGGGCACTAATCTAATTCATGGGGCTTCCGAGGTGTCACAGAGGTAAAGAATCCACCTGGACATGCAGGAGATGCAGGAGACTTGGGTTCGGTCCCTGGATCAGGAAAATCCTCTGGAAGAGGGAATGATAACCCACTCCAGTATTCTTTTTCTTTTTAATTTATTTATTTTAATTGGAGCCTAATACTTTACAATTTTGGAGTGGTTTTGCCATACATTGACATGAATCAGCCATGTGTTCCCCATCCTGAACACCCCTCCCACCTCCCTCCCCATCCCATCCCATCCCTCGGGGTCATTGAGTGCACCAGCCCTGAGCACCCCGTCTCATGCATCAAAACTGGACTGGTAATCTGTTTCACATACGAAAATATACATGTATCAATGCGATTCTCTCAAATCATCCCCACACTCGCCTTCTCCCACAGAGTCCAAAAGACTATTCTATACATCTGTGCCTCTTTTGCTGTCTTGCATATAGGGTTATCGTTACCATCTTTCTAAAATCTATATAAATGTGTTAGTATACTGTATTGGTGTTCTTCTTTCTGGCTTACTTCACTCGGTATAATAGGCTCCAGTTTTATCCACCTCATTAGAACTGATTCAAAGTATTCTTTTTAATGGCTAAGTAATATTCCATTGTGTATCAGTACCACAGCTTTCTTATTTGTTCATCTGCTGATGGACATCTAGGTTGCTTCCATGTCCTGGCTATCATAAACAGTTCTGTGATGAACATTGGGGAACACGTGTCTCTTTAAGTTCTGGTTTCCTAGGTGTGTATGCCCAGCAGTGGGATTGCTGGGTCTTATGGCAGTTCTATTTCCAGCTTTTAAAGGAATCTCCACACTGTTCTCCTTAGTGGCTGTACTAGTTTGCATTCCCACCAACCGTGTAAGAGCATTCTGTTTTCTCCACACCCTCTCCAGCATTTTTTGTTTGTAGACTTTTGCAGGCAGCTATTCTGACCAGTGTGAGATGGTACCTCATTGTGGTTTTGATTTGCATTTCTCTGATAATGAGTGATGTTGAGAATCTTTTCATGTGTTTGTTAGCCATTTGTATGTCTTCTTTGGAGAAATGTCAGTTTAGTTCTTTGGTTCACTTTTTGATTGGGTCATTTATTTTTCTGGAGTTGAGCTGCAGGAGTTGCTTGTATATTTTTGAGATTAATTCTTTGTCAGTTGCTTTGTTTGATATTATTTTCTTCCATTGTGAAGGCTCTCTTTTAACCTTGCTTATAGTTTCCATCATTGTGCAAAATCTTTTTAAGTTTAATTAGGTCCCATTTGCTTATTTTTGCTTTTATTTCCATTATTCTGGCAGATGGGTCATAGAGGATCCTGCTGTGGTTTATGTCGGAGACTGTTTTTCTTGTTTTCCTCTAGGAGTTTTATAGTTTCTTGTCTTACATTTAGATCTTTAATCCATTTCGAGTTTATTTTTGTGTATGGTGATAGAAAGTGTTCTAGTTTCATTCTTTTCCAAGTGGTTGACCAGTTTTCCCAGCGCCACTTGTGAAAGAGATTGTCTTTTCTCCATTGTATATTTTTGCCTACTTTGTCAAACATAAGTTGTCCATAGGTGTGTGGATTTATCTCTGGGCTTTCCATTTCGTTCCATTCCGCTATATTTCTGTCTTTATGCCAGTACAATACTGTCTTGATGACTGTAGCTTTGTAGTAGAGCCTGAAGTTAGGCAGGTTGATTCCTCCAGTTGCATTCTTCTTTGTCAAGATTGCTTTGGATATTCGAGGTTTTTTGTATTTCCATACAAATTGTGAAAAAATTTGTTCTAGTTCTGTGAAAAATACCATTGGTAGCTTGATAGGGATTGCATTCAAGCTATAGATTGCCTTGTGTATAATACTCATTTTCACTATATTGATTCTTCCAATCCACAAACATGGTATATTTCTCCATCTATTTGTTTCTTCTTTGATGTCTTTCATCATTGTTTTCTAGTTTGCCATATATAGGTCTTTCTTTGTTTAGGTAGACATATTCCTAAGTATTTTATTCTTTTCGTTGCCATTGTGAGTGGAACTGTTTCCTTAATTTATCTTTCTAGTTTCTCATTGTTAGTGTATAAGGATGTAAGGGATTTCTGCGTGTTAATTTTATTTCCTGCAATTTTACTACATTCATTGATTAGCTCTAGTAATTTTCAGGTGGAGTTTTTAGTGCTTTCTATGTAAAGGAACATGTCATCTGCAGAAAGTGACAGTTTTACTTCTTCTTTTCCAATCTACATTCCTTTTATTTCTTTTCCTGCTCTGCTGTGGCGAACACTTCCAAACTGTGTTGAATAGTAGTGGTGAGAGTGGGCACGCTTGTCTTGTTCCTGACTTTAGGGGAAACACTTTCAATTTTTCATCATTGAGGATAATGATTGCTGTCGGTTTGCCATATATAGCTTTTATTATGTTGAGGAATGTTCCTTCTATTCTGGCTTTCTGGAGGTTTTTTTATCATAAACTGATGTTGAATTTTGTCAAAGGTTTTCTCTGCATCTATTGAGATAATCATATGGTTTTATTTTTCAATTTGTTAATGTGGTGTATTACATTGATTGATTTGCGGATATTGAAGAATCCTTGCATCCCTGGGATAAAGCGCACTTGGTCATGATGTTTGATCTTTTAATGTGTTGTTGGATTTTGTTTGCTAGAATTTTGTTAAGGATTTTTGCATCTATGTTCATCATTGATATTGGCCTGTACTTTTCATTTTTGTGGCATCTTTGTCAGGTTTTGGTATTAGGGTGATGGTGGCCTCATAGAATGAGTTTGGAAGTTTACCTTCCTCTGCAATTTTCTGGAAGAGTTGGAGTAGGATAGGTGTTAGCTCTTCTCTAACTTTTTGGTAGAATTCAGCTGTGAAGCCATCTGGACCTGAGCTTTTGTTTGCTGGAAGATTTCTGATTACAGTTTCGATTTCTGTGCTTGTGATGGGTCTGTTAAGATTTTCTATTTGTTCCTGGTTCAGTTTTGGAAAAAGGTACTTTTCTAAGAATCTGTCCATTTCATTCAAGTTGTCCATTTCATTGGCATACAGTTGCTGATAGTAGTCTCTTGTGGACATTTCTATTTCTGTGTTGTCTGTTGTGATTTCTGGATTTTCATTTCTAATTTTTTTCATTTGATTCTTTTCCCTTTGCTTCTTGATGAGTCTGGCTAATGGTTTCTCAATATTATTGATCTAATCAAGAACAAGGTTTTAGCTTTGCTGATTTTTGCTATGGTCTCTTTTGTTTGTTTTGCATTTATTTCTGCCCTAATTTTTAAGATTTCTTTCCTTCTACTAACATTGGGGTCCTTCATTTCTTCCTTTTCTAGTTGCTTCACGTGTAAAGTTAGATTATTTATTTGACTTTGTTCTTGTTTCTTGAGGTAAGCCTGTATTGCTACGAACCTTCTCCTTAGCACTGCTTTTACAGTGTCCCATAGATTTTGGGTTGTTGTGTTTTCATTTTCATTCATTTCTATGCATATTTTGATTTCTTTTTTTATTTCTTCCGATCTGTTGGTTATTCAGCAGCGTGTTGTTCAGCCTTCACATGTTAGAATTTTTAATAATTTTTCTCATATTCAGTTCCGTTCAGTCACTCAGTCATGTCCGACTCTTTGCCACCTCATGAACCGCAGCATGCCAGGCCTCCCTGTCCATCACCATCTCGCAAAGTTCACCCAAAGTCATATCCATTGAGGCGGTGATTCTATCCAAGCATCTCATCCTCTGTTGTCTCCTTCTTCTCCTGCCTTCAATCTTTCCCAACATCAAAGTCTTTTCAAATGAGTCAGCCCTTCACATCAGGTGGCCAAAATATTGGAGTTTCAGCTTGAACATCGATGTAATCCTTCCAATGAACACCCAGGACTGATCTCTTTTAGGATGGACTGGTTGGATCTCCTTGCAGTCCAAGGGACTCTCAAGAGTCTTCTCCAACACCACAGTTCAAAAGCATAAATTCTTCTGTGCTCAGCTTTCTTTATAATCCAACTGTCACATCCATACATGACTATTGGAAAAATCATAGCCTTGACTAGACGGAGCTTTGTTGACAAAGTGGTGTCTCTGCTTTTTAATATGCTCTCTAAGTTGGTCATAGTTTTCCTTCCAAGGAGTAAGCGTCTTTTCATTTCATGGCTGCAATCACAATCTTCAGTGATTTTGGATCCCCCCAAAATAAAGGCAGCCACTGTTTCTACTGTTTCCCCATCTATTTGTCATGAAGTGATGGGACCAGATGCCATGAATTTAATTTTCTGAATATTGAGCTTTAAGTCAACTTTTTCCGTCTCCTCTTTCACTTTCATCAAGAGGCTCATGTCATCTGAATATCTGAGGTTATTGATATTTCTTCCAGCAATCTTGATTCCAGCTTGTGCTTCTTCCAGCCCAACTTTCTCATGATGTATTCTGCATATAAGTTAAATAAGCAGGGTGACAATATGCAGCCTTGACGTACTCCTTTTCCTATTTGGAACCAGTCTGTTGTTCCATGTTCAGTTCTAACTGTTGCTTCCTGACCTGCATACAGGTTTCTCAAGAAGCAGGTCAGATGGTCTGGTATTCCCATTTCTTTCAGAATTTTCCACAGTTTCTTGTGATCCACAGAATCAAAGGCTTTGGCATAGTCAATAAAGCAGATATAGATGTTTTTCTGGAACTCTCTTGCTTTATCAACGATCCAGAAAATGTTGGCAATTTGATCTATGATTCCTCTGCCATTTCTCCTATTCAGTTCAGTTCAGTCGTTCAGTTCAGTCGTGTTAGACTCTTTGCCACCCTGTGAATCACAGCACGCCAGACTTCCCTGTCCATCACCAAGGTCGGTCTAGTCAAGGCTATGGTTTTTCCAGTGGTCATGTATGGATGTCAGAGTTGGACTGTGAAGAAAGCTGATCGCCAAAGAATTGATGTTTTTGAACTGTGGTGTTGAAGAAGACTCTTGAGAGTCCCTTGGACTGCAAGGAGATCCAACCAGTCCATTCTAAAGGAGATCAATCCTGGGTGTTCATTGGAAGGACTGATGCTAAAGCTGAAACTCCAATACTTTGGCCACCTCATGCGACGAGTTGACTCACTGGAAAAGACTGATGCTGGGAGGGATTGGGGGCAGGAGGAGAAGGGGACGACAGGGAATGAGATGGCTGGAAGGCATCACCAACTTGATGGACATGAGTTTCAGTGATCTCTGGGAGTTGGTGATGAACAGGGAGGCCTGGCGTGCTGTAATTGAGATCTAATCTTACTGCATTGTAGTCAGAAAAGATGCTTGGAATGATTTCAATTTTTTTGAATTTACTAAGGCTCAATTTATGTCCCAGGATGTGACCTATCCTGGAGAAGCTTCCATGTGCACTTGAGAAAATGGTGAAATTCATTATTTTGGGGTAAAACGTCCTATAGATATCAATTAGGTCTAACAGGTCCATTGTATCATTTAAAGTTTGCGTTTCCTTGTTAATTTTCTGTTTAGCTGATCTATCCATAAGTGTGACTGGGGTATTAAAGGCTCCCACTATTACTGTGTTATTGTTAGTTTCCCCTTTCCCACTTGTTAGCATTTGCCTTGCATAATGTGGTGCTCCTATGTTGGGTGAATATATATTTATAACTGTTATATCTTCTTCTTGGATTGATATTTGATCATTATGTACTGTCCTTCTTTGTCTCTTTTCACAGCCTTTATTTTAAAGTTTATTTTATCTGAGATGAGTATTGCTACTCCTGCTTTCTTGTGGTCTCTATTTGTGTGGAATATTTTTTACCAGCCCTTCACTTTGTCTGTATGTGTCCTGAATTTTGAGGTTGGTCTGGCCGACAACATATATAGTGGTTTTATTTATGTATCCATTCAGCCAGTCTCTGTCTTTTGGTTGGGGCATTCAACCCATTTACATTAAAGGTAATTGATAAGTATGACCCTATTGCCATTTACTTTGTTTTTTGGGTTCAAGTTTTTACTTTGTATTTTGGGTTCAAGTTTATACACCTTTTCTGTGTTTTCTGTCTAGATAAGATCCTTTAGCATTTGTTGGAGAGCTGGTTTGGTGATGCTGAATTCTCTCAGCTTTTGCTTGTCTGTAAAGCTTTTGATTACTCCTTCATATTTGAATGAGATCCTTGCTGGGTACAGTAATCTGGGCTGTAGGTTTTTCTCTTTCATCACTTTAAGTATGTCCTGCCATTCCCTTCTGCCCTGAAGAGTTTCTATTGAAAGATCAGCTGTTATCCTTATGGGAATCCCCTTGTGTGTTATTTGTTGTTTTTCTCTTGCTGCTTTTAATATTTGTTCTTTGTGTTTGATCGTTGTTAATTTGATTAATATGTGTCTTGGGGTGTTTTGCCTTGGGTTTATCCAGTATGAACTCTCTGGGTTTCTTGGACTTGGGTGACTATTTCCTTCCCCTTTTTAGGGACGTTTTCAACTATTATCTCATGGCCTTTCATTTTGTCTTCATCTTCTGGGATTCCTATGATTTGAATGTTGAGGTGTTAGACATTTTCCCAGAGTTCTCTGAATTTGTCCTTATTTCTTTTAATTCTTTTTTCCCTCTCTGCTTCATTCATTTCCACCACTCTATCTTCTACCTCACTTATCCTAGCTTCTTCCTCCGTTATTCTACTGTTGGTTCCCTCCAGAGTGTTTTTTTACCTCATTTATTGCATTATTCATTATATATTGACTCTTTTTTATTTCTTCAAGGTCCTTGTTAACCTTTTCTTGCATCTTCTCAATCCTTGTCTCTAGGCTATTTATCTGTAACTCCATTTTGCTTTCAAGATTTTGGATCATCTTCATTATCATTATTCTGAAATTTTTTTCAGGTACACTCCCTATCTCCTCCTCTTTGGTTTGGTATGAATTTATTATGTTCCTTTACCTGCTGAGTATTTCTCTGCCTTTTCATTTTATTTTGACTGCTGTGTTTGGGGTGCCCTTTCTGTATTCTGGCAGTTTGTGGTTCCTCTTTATTGTGGAGGTTCCTCCCTGTGGGTGGGGTTGGACGAGTGGCTTGTCAAGGTTTCCTGTTTAGGGAAGCTTGCGTTGATGTTCTGGTGGGTGGAGCTGGATTTCTTCTCTCTGAAGTGCAATGAAGTGTCCAGTAGTGAGTTTTGAGATGTCTGTGGGTTTGGTGTGACTTTGGGAAGCCTGTATAGTAAAGCTCAGGGCTATGCTCCTGCGTTGCTGGACAATTTGTTTGCTATGTCTTGCTCTGGAAATTGTTGGCTCTTGGGTGGAGCTTGGTTTCAGTGTAGGTATGGAGGCTTTTGGCTGAGCTCTTATCGATTAATATTCCCTGGAGTCAGGAGTTCTCTGGTGTTCTCACGTTTTGGACGTAAGCATCCTGCCTCTGGTTTTCAATCTTATTCTTACAGTAGCCTCAAGACTTCTCCATCCATACAGCACCAATGATAAAACATCTGGGTTGATGGAGAATTGAGACTCTCCACAATGAGGGACACCCAGAAAGGTTTGCTGAGTTACATGGTGAAGAGAAGAGGGAGGAGGGAGATACAGGTGACCAGGAAGAGAATAGGGGGGATCAAAAGGGAAGAGAAAAAGCTAGCCAGTAATCAATTCCCTATGTGCTCTCCACAGCCTGGAACACCCAGAGAGGTTCACAAAGTTACATAGAGAAGAGAAGAGGTTGAAGGGAGACAGAGGTGACCAGGAGAAGGGGTGTGGTCAAAAGGAGAGAGACATATCTAGCCATAATCAGTTCCCTAAGTCTTCTCCACAGCCCAGAATACCCAAGGAGATTCACAGGGTTGGGTAGAGAAGAGAAGGAGGAAGTAGGAGATAGAGGTGACCTAGGGGAGAAAAAGGAGATTCAAAAGGTGGAGAGGGCAATCAAGCCAGTAATCACACTCCTAAGTAAAAATGGGTACTGTAGATTGGATTCTTAAAGGTACAAAATTGATAACAAATACCAAAAAGCAAAAATTTAAAATCTAGAGTAGAGGTTGGACTCTGAAAAATACAATATTAAAAAAAATCACAAAAATTATAAAAGATATATATGAAGCTAGCTTTAAAAATAGGGTCTTGTTATTTGAAAGGAAATAGTAGTTTATGAAAATGAAAAGTAAAGGAGTAATAGAGGACTTAAAAATTAAAAAAATAAAAATTAAAAAAAATTATAATAGTAAAACAATTTCTAGGAATTTCTCTGGAGTTTTGCAGGCAGTGTGAGTTCAGTTCAGTTTCAGATAGTTCCTTGTTCCAGCTTATGCTTCTCAAGATCTATATGCCCCTTCCAATGTAGATGGTGCTAAATACAGGGTTTTAATCTGTTGCACCTGTCATTTCCAAAGTGGATCCTTCTGTTTAATTTGGCTTCTTCTGTTTTGCAAGTCTCTTCAGTGTCTAATTTCTGCCCTGACACAAAGGGGCGAAAGTGGTCACTTATTTAGGCTTACTTGTTCAGTCATGCTGTGGGGAGGGAGGAACACTGCAAACAAATATCACTGGCATGTGTGGGGAGTGCTCGCAGTGTCTCGGCCACACTGGGTTTGCCCCCGCTCATGGCATGTGTACCTTCCCAGTCTACACTGCTCAGGCTCCAGGTTGCTCTGCAGGAGAACTGTCTAAAGTGGGCTCTGGGTTGTGTGCACTTTCCAGGTCAAAGCCGCTCAGGTTCAGGTTCTCGGGTACTCCACAAAGCACAGATTCAGTTGGGCCTGCGTTTTGTGCCCTTCCCAGGTCCAAGAAACTCAGGCTATCAGGTGCTTGGCAAGCACACTCTCCCTAGGTGTGGTGTGTCTTATCACCTCCATGTCCCAAGTGCTAGGTTTGCTGGGTGTGCAGCGGGAGCACCATCTCAGGTGTGCTGTGTGCCTCTTCTGAGGAGCTGATCTCTGGCTGTGACCCTCCCAGCAGATGTCACCCATCCAGGATCCCAGGAAGACTTGGTTAGCAACTTGGAGCCTGCTCACAGTTTGGTACAGGATGCCATCTCTAGGGCCAAGATTGCCCCTTTTTGCCTCTGGCTGCCTCTCACCTGCCTCTCTGTCTCCAGTGGGGAATGGGCTGGTCTGCAGCTGGCTAGCTCTCCTCTGGTATTCACTCAGTCCTTTGTTCTGTGAGCGGGCCCAGCAGTGCCTTCGGTCAGGGCTTTTTGTGGGAAAGTTCGTTTTTTCCTCTGGTTTTCTGGTTATCCCACAATTTAAGTTGCTTTCTCATGTTAACTCCCTCAGAATGCCCTGAGGGCATTCAGGCCCAGTCCTTGCCCTAAGCAATGCAGCCCGCGGCTCCCTGTTCAGCACTGGCTTGCTGGTGGCAGATGCGTCTGGGCTACTTCTGTGACTGAGCATCTGGGCTACTTCTCTGCTGGGAGTTGCCATTAGGCACGTAATCTGTGGGTTTTATTTATTTTTCCTCCCAGTTATTTTGCCCTCTGAGATTCCAAAACTCCTCACAGACCTGATGGTGAGAGCGTTTCCTGGTATTTGGAAACTTCTCTTGTACGACTTCCTCCCCAGGATGGATCTCCATCCCTAACTCTTTTGTCTCTCTTTTTATCTTTTATTTGTCCTACCTCCTTTCGAATACAATGGGCTGCCCTTCTGGGTGCCTGGTGTCCTCTGCTAGCCTTCAAAAGTTGTTGTATCGAATTTGCTCAGCATTCAAATGTTCTTTCGATGAATTTGTGGGGGAGAAATTGGTCTCCTTGTCCCATTCCTCTGCCATCTTAGGACCACCTCTTATATTTTAATTAAAAAAAAAATTTAAACCTATTGTAATTTTTCAACATTTATTCCTTTGTTTGCCTTTCCTAGCCTTCTTTTCCCCTTCAACCAGGAAGTCAGTTGGTTTGGACTACACGTGCTCTGTAGGGCAGAAGAGACTGTGCTTGGGAAATAGGCTGGTAGCGTCAGAGGTAACAAAAGCAATGTTAACCCCATGACACCAGCTGGGTCGCCATTTTGCTGCTGGTAAGCATGGCCGCATGCTGATCTCTCCAGAGTTTTCAATTCGGAGTGTGTAACTTAGTTCTTTGGAAGCCTCGGAGGATTACCTGGCAGTAGCAGCAGCACCCTAAGCTGCTTAGAAAAAGTGAGCCTGCCATTACATCTATGCTCAAGAATAAAGGTAATGACTCAATTTCCTGGAACCATGGTTTGCTTAACCGCCACCAGTGGTAGTTCCTCTTTCTTGTAGTTGGCTGATTTCTTTGAGCGGGACTGCACAGTCCACATAGGAGCTAGCAAGCTGCTGCTGCTTCCTCCTGCTTTGTTCACATGTTGGTATAATTTCCTCTCTGTTTTGTCATCTTCACACAGAAAGTACAATTTGTTTTGGATTCATGCCAGTTTAACTGCAGGCATGTTTGTAAACTGAGCAGAAGGCTACTTTTGGGCAGCCAAGGCTTTGCCTCTCTGACCTTCATCCCTTCCCAGGACTCTCCCTTAGCAGTTCTTTATGACACATTGATTCTTTCTTTTGGGACCATTAAATATTTGTCCATACTATACTTTGTGGACAGTTCACTACTGGTGAAAATACTGCTTCTTTGCAAACACGAAGGTAAAACCTTGTTGCATGTTTAGGTTCATGTCTTCCGGTTTACTTTCCTCTACCTGTCACAAACCTTATCCTTCTTTAGAAGGCATGCATATACCAATGTGTTCAGCCTTCTTTTCTCATAAAATAGATGCTGGCACTATGGTTTTCTACTTTTCTTTATTCTGACGCAGACAGTTCACAAATAATAAGATTTGACAATAACTTTACTTGTAACTTCCAAAACGTTACTACTAAGTTAACTGAATATGAGGGATGTTGAGCATTTTTTCATGTGTTTGCTAGCCATCTGAATGTCTTCCTTGGAGAAATGTCTGTTTAGTTCTTTGGCCCATTTTTTTGATTGAGTTATTTTTTGGAATTGAGCTGCAGGAGCTGCTTGTATATTTTGGAGATTAATTCTTTGCCAGTTGTTTCATTTGCTATTATTTTCTCCCATTCTAAAGGCTGTCTTTTCACTTTGCTTATAGTTTCCTTTGCTGTGCAGAAGCTTTTATCTGCAGACAAATGGATAAGAAAGCTTTGGTAAATATACACAATGGAGTATTACTCAGCCATTAAAAAGAATACATTTGAATCAGTTCTAATGAGGTGGATGAAACTGAAGCCTATTTTACAAAGTGAAGTAAGCCAGAAAGAAAAACACCGATACAGTATACTAACGCATATATATGGAATTTAGAAAGATGGTAATGATAACCCTGTATACAAGACAGCAGAGGAGACACAGGTATATAGAACATTCTTTTGGACTCGGTCAGATAGGTGAGGGTGGGACAATTTGGGAGAATGGCACTGAAACATGTATATTATCATATGTGAAACAAATCACCAGTCCAGGTTCGCTCAGTAGTATCCGACTCTTTGCGACCCCATGGACTGCAGCACACCAGTTCTCCCTGTCCATCACAAATTCCTGGAGTTCACCCAAACTCATGCCATCCAACTATCTCATCCTTTGTCATTTCCTTCTGCTCCTGTTCTCAATATTTCCCAGGATCAGTGTCTTTTCAAATGAGTCAGCTCTTTGCATCAGGTGGCCAAATGATTGGTGTTTCAGCTTCAACATCAGTCCTTCCAATGAACATCCAGGATTGATCTCCTTTAGGATGGACTGGTTGGATCTCCTTGCAGTCCAAGGGACTCTCAAGAGTCTTCTCCAGCACCACAGTTCAAAAGCATCAATTCTTCGGTGCTAAGCTTCCTTCACAGTCCAACTCTCAATGGCCACGGGAAAAACCATAGCCTTGACTAGACGGACCTTGGCTGGCAAAGTAATGTCTCTGCTTTTTAACATGCTATCTAGGTTGGTCATAACTTTCCTTCCAAGGAGTAAGCGTCTTTTAATTTCATGCCTGCAATCAGCATCCACAGTGATTTTGGAGCCCAAAAAAATAAAGTCTGACACTGTTTCCACTGTTTCCCCATCTATTTCCCATGAAGTGATGGGACCAGATACCATGATCTTAGTTTTCTGAATTTTAAGCTTCAACCAACCTTTTCACTCTCCTCTTTCACTTTCATCAAGAGGCTTTTTAGTTCCTCTTCCCTTCCTGCCATAAGGGTGGTGTCATCTGCATATCTGAGGTTATTGATATTTCTCCCAGCAATCTTGATTCCAGCTTGTGCTTCTTCCAGTCCAGCGTTCCTCATGATGTACACTGCATTTATGTTAAATAAGCAGGGTGACAATATACAGCCTTGACATACTCCTTTTCCTATTTGGAACCAGTCTGTTGTTCCATGTCCAGTTCTAACTGTTGTTTCCTGACCTGCATACAGGTTTCTCAAGAGGCAAGTCAGGTGGACTGGTATTCCCATCTGTTTCAGAATTTTCCACAGTTTGTTGAGATCCACACAGTCCAAGGCTTTGGCATAATCAATAAAGCAGCAATAGATGCTTTTCTGGGACTCTCTTGCTTTTTCCATGATCCAGCGGATGTTGGCAATTGGATCTCTGGTTCCTCTGCCTTTTCTAAAACCAGCATGAACATCTGGAAGTTCGTGGTTCAAGTATTGCCGAAGCCTGGCTTGGAGAATTTTGAGCATGAATTTATTGCCGTGTGAGATGAGTGCAATTGTGCGGTAGTTTGAGCATTCTTTGGCATTGCCTTTCTTTGGGATTGGAATGAAGACTGACCTTTTCCAGTCCTGTGGCCACTGTTGAGTTTTCCAAATTTGCTGGCATATTGAGTGCAGCACTTTCACAGCATCATCTTTAGGTTGCTCATAACTTTCCTTTCAAGGAGTAAGTGTCTTTTAATTTCATGGCTGCAGTCATCATCTGCAGTGATTTTGGAGCCCAGAAATATAAAGTCCGTCACTGTTTCCACTGTTTCCCCATCTAGTTGCCATGAACTGATGGGACCGGATGCCATGATCTTGGTTTTCTGAATGTTGAGCTTTAAGCCAACTTTTTCACTCTCCTCTTTCACTTTCATCAAGAGGCTCTTTAGTTCTTCTTCACTTTCTGCCATAAGGGTGGTGTCATCTGCATATCTGAGGTTATTGATATTTCCCCCAGCAATGCTGATTCCAGCTTTTGCTTCATCCAGCCCAGCGTTTCTCATGCTCTACTCTGCATATAAGTTAAATAAACAGGGTGACAATATAAAGCCTTGACATATATGACAACTCAACCACTATATTTGACATCATATCCAATGTATATGTGTTATCACACCCACTGTATGTATATCACACATACATGTATCACATACACAGAATGTATGATATCATATGCACTATATATGACATCACATCTATACTTTATGACATCACACCACTGTATTTATATCACATCCACTATATTTATGATATCACATCCACTATATTCATGATATCACACCCACTATATATGCCATCACATCCAGTGCATATGGCATCACATCCTCTATAGATGTGACATCACAGCCAGTGTATCTGTGTCATCACACCCACTCTATTGATGAGATCACACTCACTCTGTATGACATCAGACTGTGTGTATGTAAAACGTGACATGCACTATACATGACATCACATTCACTCTTTATGACATCAAATGACAGTATCTATGACATCAAACCCACTATATCTGACATAAAATTCACTGAATCTGTGTCATCAAAGCCACTATATTGATGATATCACACACAATGTATGTATGACATCATACCCACTATATGCATGATCGCCTATGCATTATATATTACATCACACCCACTCTTTAGGATATCACACCACTGTATTTATGACATCACATCCACTCTATATGATATCATTTCCACTGATTATGAATCACATCGACTATACATGTGACATCACACACACTGCATCTATGACATCACACCAACTATGTTTATGACATCATATCCACTATATGTGACATCATATACACTGTATGACAACACAACCACTATATCTGATATCACACCTGCTATATCTGACATCACATCCACTGTAGGTATCACATCAACCCACTATATATATGACATCATATGCACTATATAAGACATCACATCTACTCTTTATGATATCACAACACTGTATTTATGACATCACAACACTGTATTTATGACACCAAATCCACCGTATTCATGACATCACACACACTGCATATGACATCACATCCACTGCATATGACATCACATCCATTATACATATAACATCACAGTCAGTGTATCTGTGTCATCACACCCGTTCTATTGATGACATCACACCCACACTCTTTATGACATCACACAGGGTATATATATATAACATGACATGCCCTATACATGACATCGCATTAACTCTTTATGACATCAACCACAGTATTGATGACATCACCCCCCAGTATATCTGACATTGCATCCACTGTATCTGTGTCATCAAACCCACTGTATCAATGATAAAACACCCAATTTATGTATGACATCGCACCCAATTAGGTATGACATCCTATGAACTATATATGACATCATATCCAGTCTTTATGATATTACACCACTGTATTGATGACATCACATCCACTCTATTCAGGACATCCACCATACATATGACATCACAGCCAGTTTATCTGTGATATCACACCCACTATGTTTATGACATATCCACTATATATGACATCACACACACTGTGTGTATGAGAACACAACCACTTATCTGACATTACACACACAAAATCTGGTATCATATGCACTGTATCTAGTCATCACCCCCATTATATGTATGACATCACATGCACTGTATATGATATCATATCATGCCATTTTATGGCATCACACCACTTTATTTATGACACCATTACACTGTATTCATGACATCACACCCTCTATATATGACATCATGTCCACTAAATGACATCACATCCACTGTATTCATGACATCACCCCAAAAGATATGACATCACATCCACTATATATGACATCACATGGACTCTACAATGGACATCACAGCAACTGTATCCTTGTCATCAAACCCACTTGTGGTGCTGCTGCTGCTAGAAGGGCCTTTTAACTAGGGGTGTGTGGTGACCCAGGCTTCAGAACATCCACAAGCCCTGTGAAAAGGGGTGCAAAATTATGCCTGCACATGCATTTTTCTAGGGTGCCATCTGATTCCAGAAAAAGCCTGGCATTAGGGAAAAAAAAAAGTTGAGAGCTATTTGTTTCAGGTAACCACATACATTAAAAGATAAACAGGCCAAAGCTTAATTTTACTAAAAGACACTTGTGTATTCTCAATGACTTGATTCAACTGTAAATGGATTCTTTTACTTTCATAGGTATGCAGTTTCCCCTTCATAATCTGAAATTTCTTAAATATCAAACAAGTCACCATCAGAAATGCAATTCCTGGTTTGTCAGAAATTCATTCTACCTCTTCTTCCAGTAAAGGAATCTACTTTCTTTATATAAATATACAAGTTCATTTGCAATATGCAGTCAGTCAGTTTCCAAATCTCCAGAGCAAAGGCTTCTGGAATGAGTCATCCTAAACATTCAGAAAACGAAGATCATCGCATCTGGTCCCATCACTTCTTGGGAAATAGATGGGGAAACAGTGGAAACCGTGTCAGACTTTATTTTTTTGGGCTCCAAAATCACTGCGGATGCTGATTGCAGCCATGAAATTAAAAGACGCTTGCTCCTTGGAAGGAAAGTTATGACCAGCCTAGATAGCATATTAAAGAGCAGGGACATTACTTTGCCAACCAAGGTCCGTCTAGTCAAGGCTATGGTTTTTCCAGTGGTCATGTATGGATGTGAGAGTTGGACTGTGAAGAAAGCTGATCGCCAAAGAATTGATGCTTTTGAACTGTGGTGCTGGAGAACTCTTGAGAGTCCCTTGGACTGCAAGGAGATCCAACCAGTCCATTCTAGAGGAGATCAATCCTGGGTGTTCATTGGAAGGACTGATGCTAAGCTGAAACTGCAATACTTTGGCCACCTCATGCGACGAGTTGACTCACTGGAAAAGTCTCTGATGCTGGGAGCGATTCGGGGTAGGAGGAGATGGGGAAGACAGAGAATGAGGTGGCTGGATGGCATCACCGACTCGATGGACATGAGTTTGAGTGAACTCCGGGAGTTGGTGATGGACAGGGAGGCCTGGTGTGCTGTGGTTCATGGGGTCGCTAAGAGTCGGACACAACTGAGCGACTAAACTGAACTGAAACTGTCCTGTTTCTTCAACAATGGCTAGCATTGCAGGGTGAAGACTGACAGGTGCTGCTTAAGCCATCCAAATCTTGCCGGTGAATAATTACTGATCCTGGAAGCCATTTACTTAAGACATCGAAAAGAAAATAAGTTATGTTTTGCACTAAACTTGAAATGTCTAGGACACCCCTTGTTTTATATAAATACCACACACTAAGGGATGGTACCACTGGAGTTCCTTGGGGCAGCCACTGTTTCAGTGCTCCACATGTTATAATTACGTCCATGTCTTAAACAACAGGGTACAGTGGCTCAGTGGTAAAGAATCCACCTGCCAATTCAGGAGACATAGGCTTGATCCGTGGGTAGGAAAGATTCCCCCCGAGGAGGAAATGGCAACCCACTCCAGTATTCTTGCCTGGAAAATCCCATGGACAGAGGAGCCTGGCAAAGCTACAGTCCATGGGGTCACAAAGAGTTGTTCATGACCCACCGACTGAGCACATGTGTATGCGCGTGCACACACACACACACACACACTTAAGACATTATGGTTTTGTGGAAGGCCACAGATATTGGAATCAGATAGTCCTAGGCCCCACTCTGCCTGTACTATTTCTTAGCTGGGTGATCATGGAAGACTATTAAACCTCTGTAGATGGTAATTTTGTCACAATTGAAAATACCTTCTCCTTTTAGAGGACTACTGAAGTTTCAATCTGGTAAAGATGTGCCAGAATCCACAATGTTGTCTCTGAACTTTCCCTTTCCCATACCCACTTGATTTATCATAACCATAATTAACCATGGGGGGGGGGGGAAGCCATTGGTTTTAACTACTTTGTTTTCCCATAAAATCTTATAACCTCTCACAAATTACTCCTCAATTGTTACTAGAATGATCAGAATTCCTAACCAGGGTTGTTATGCAACAATGAGACAAAAATAATAATAATAATAATAATAAGTCACAAGCACTTGAAGTCATCCCCAGTGAATTTTCTCCCACATTTCCATCTATGTTTAGCTCACAAGTTACCAATCCCTGCCAAGTCCATTTAAGACAGTGCAACTGTGAAACTCTGACATGCCTCTTGAGAAACCTGTATGCAGGTCAGGAAGCAACAGTTAGAAATGGATTGGTTCCACATAGGGAAAGGAGTACGTCAAGACTGCATATTGTCACCCTGCTCATTTAAATTATATGCAGAGTACATCATGAGAAACACTGGGATGGATGAAGCACAAGCTGGAATGAAGATTGCTGGGAGAAATATCAATAACCTCAGAGATGTAGCTGACATCACCCTTATGGCAGAAAGCGAAGAAGAACTAAAGAGCCTCTTGATAGTGAAAGAGGAGAGTGAAAAAGTTGGCTTAAAACTCAACATTCAAAAAATGAAGATCGTGCCATCCAGTCCCATCTCTTCATGGCAAATAGATGGGGAAACAATGGAAACAGTGAGAAACTGTATTTTTTGGGGCTTCAAAATCACAGATTGTTTCAGATGGTGACTGCAACCATGAAATTAAAAGACACTTGCTCCTTGGAAGAAAAGTTATGACCAATCTAGACAGCATATTAAAAAGCAGAGACATTACTTTGCTGACAAATGCAACATTGAGGCAAAATAAGTAAATAAGTCATAAGCACTCAGAGTCATCCCCAGTGACTTTTCCCCCCACATTTCCATCTATTTTTAGCTGCACAAGTTACCAATTACTGCCAAGTACTTTTAAGACAGTGCAAGTGTGAAACTCAGACTGTTTTGTTATGGTACCAGTATTTAGACACTACCTAAAATATTCACTCTATGTTAGGGCACCACGATTTTTAAAATCTTGGAAACTGACCCTGCATACAAGAGCAAAATTTTTTATGCCTAGGTTTCCATAAATATGTCTATGAAAGTCCATTTGTTTAGAATAGGCATCCAGCTGGGGAAGGAAACATTTAAGCTCCAAGGTGCGTAAAGCTTCCCAGACATTGTCTCTATTCTCGGATAAACCTGACCCACAGTGCATCTCACAACAGTGGAAGAAAATGAGGCTTCAAGAAATCAGAAAATAACATGCGAGGATAGAGAGTAATGGCCCTGCAATTCAAGTTGGACCTGGCCTAAAGTCAGTGTTTCTTAAATAAGACCAACAGATGCTGTCATATCTCATCTGACTCAACTTTCCTGGAAGATGCACACCTCCCTCGTTTATCTTCTGACAGGCTACCACAAGCAGATAAGAAAAGAGTAAGGAGGATAAATTCACAAACATTTTTGGATTGATGAAGATGGGCCTGGGTGTTTTTTGCTTGCTGCTGCTGCTGCTGCTAAGTCATTTCAGTCGTGTCCGACTCTGTGTGACCCCATAGACGGAAGCCCACCAGGCTCCCCGGTCCCTGGGATTCTCCAGGCAAGAACACTGGAGTGGGTTGCCATTTCCTTCTCCAATGTGTGAAAGTGAAGTCGCTCAGTTGTTTCCGACCCTTAGCGAACCCACGGACTGCAGCCTACCAGGCTCCTCCATCCATGGGATTTTCCAGGCAAGAGTACTGGAGTGGCTTGCCATTGCCTTCTCCGTAGGACACACTGAATGCAACCTTTCATCTTTGTGACTATTAGCTACCATACACACCTATAACCACAGCATTTCCCCTCCCACCTAGACCCCGACCTCTCCACCTCAGTCCCAGAAGGAGGATCACAAACCCCTGTGTGCTCTGATGAAAGAAAAGTTAATGTGAGGCATTATCAACAGCATGTACTGACCACTCACAAGAGGGGTAAGATCATACCAGCAGGTACTATAAAGGCTATGGGCATTCATTGGAAAAGACCCTGATGCTGGGAAACATTGAAGTCAGAAAAGGGGACAACAGAGGACGAAATGATTGGATGGCATCACCAAATCAATGGACATAAGTTTGAGAAAACTCAGGGAGATGGTGAAGGATAGGGAAGCCTGGCATGCTGCAGTCCATGGGGTCACAAAGAGTTGGACATGACTGAGTGACTGAACAACAACAACAATGGACATTTAGGAAAAAGAGACCCTTGGTCCTCAGTGCATTTGAGAGTCAATTCAGAACATGGACTCTGGAACCAGACTGGTGGGGTTCAAACATCCTTCTTCCCACCCACCCAGTGATCTTAGGCAAATTACCTCTAGGTTTCAGTATCCTCATCTGTGAGTGTATACGTGTGTGTGCATGCACACGGGCACACGTGCACATGTGCACTCAGTTGTGTCTGATTCTTTTCGACCCCATGGACTTTATCCCACCAGGCTCCTCTGTCTATGGTGTTTTCTAGGCAGGAATACAGGAGTGGGTTGTCATGTCTTCCTCCCTAGGAATCTTCCCAACGCAGGTATTGAACCCACACCTCTTGTATTGCATGCAGATTCGTCACACTGCACCACCACCTAGGAAGCCCTTTCCTCATCTGTAGAATGCAAATAATAGCATCTAACACAGAGGCTTGTAGTGAGAAGAAGTTTATACCAGAATCTGCAAGGCACATAATTAAGTGCTATGAAGTGTTAGCACTGATATTAATTTAAATACAAGGAAAAAAATTATGTGCTTTGCCTATGAGATATGCATATAAAATATATGTTGGCCATACTGGTATAACCTGGAGCAGAATGTGTTTCTCAATCAACACAGTCCTATTTCCAGCAGAGGAGGGTGTCAAGCCAGGCCTGAAGCATTCCAACTCAGACACAGGAAATGGGCAGCCTCGTTCTTCTATAAGAGGGACTCATCAGGGTGGCATTTGATCCCTGTGTTGGGATGATCCCCTGGAGAAGGAAATGGCAAATACCCACTCTGGTATTCCTACCTGGGAAACCCCATGAACAGAAGAGCCTGGCAGGCTACAGTCAATGTGTTCGCAAAGAGCTGGGACATGACTGAACACACAGGCATGCATCAGGGTACAGGTTGTAAATGAAAAAGAAAGAACTTCCAGTTTCTTAAGTCTGAAGAACCACTGAGACCATGCCTGAGTGAAGGGTAAATGAAGGGAAGAAGTCAAGGCAGAGAAGACTGATCCAAACGTTGAGGATCACAGGAAGACTTGGATGAACAGTCAAACTGGCACAACCAGTGAATCATTCTGACTGAGGTAAATGAAACAGATTTCATGGAGATGAAGAAAGTGGGGGAACACTGAAAAACAATAACCTAATTTTGGGCAGCCAAAGCCCCAAATAAGGCAGCCCCAGCACTCTGACAGTATATATAGAAAGAGGAAATGTAGCTACCAGTTATATCATTAGAGGGAGAAAATAAGTCTTAAAAAGAGCCTGACGAGAAGAATTTTAAATGAAACAAAAACTTAAGATGAAAGGCTTAAAAAGAAAGTTAAAAAATTCAACCACTAAGACAGGCAGAAGTTGGGGGATATGACTGGTTTTTAGAAAAAATAATCAGAACTCCTTGGGGAAATGGCTGATTTGGAGTCTGGAGTAATAAATAGAATAAGATACACTTAGAACAACTTGTGCTGGAAAGCAAGAAAGGTATCAGAGACTACTAGGGCCTTGTACGCAGTACACAGGAGATGAACATAAACTGAGCATCAAAAAGAATACTGCCTTCAATGGATTGAAACAAATACATTAAGATCTACAAGATCATATTGATACTTGAAAAAGAAAAAAAAAAACTCACTGGTTGTTAAGGTATTAAATTATAACTCAGAAAATTGATAAAAGGGAAAAAAAACCAAGCCTTTCCCCTGTCCTTCCAATACAATCTTTTTTTCCAGAAGACCCAAGTAGTTCATGAGGGTAATTTTTTTTTCTTTTTGATACTAAATTCTTTATGACAGAATTCCAACTGGTAAATCCAAGAGGAATCATAGATTTATATCATCATTTTGCAACCTCTAAGGAAATGGACCTAGGTTACAACAATCAAGGGTGCTACAATCACTAAGTGAACGTTAGAAAGTTTGGATGGGATGGGTTCCCATCCGAACCCACCAATTACTCTTGGTATCTCAAAGAGGGACACATTCAGGCATCACGTCTTTAGGAAAGCGATGCAACATATTATACACCGTAACACCTACCAAGAATGCTCACTCTTAAGTCTGAATCTAATCAAGCTGCTAAATCTCACTGCCAGATTACAGGAAACATGGAAAATAAATGAACAAATCAGACAACATCACAAGTAAGAAATTACCCCAGAAGTGGACATTCTACCTGACAAATGACCTGTTATCTCCATTGCATCAAAAGCATGAAAAAAGAAAGCAGGGGGAGGGGCTGTTATAAAATAAAATAGATTTGAAAACCTAATAACCAAATACAATGTGTGGACCTTAATTCCTGGTTGCAACCAATCATAAGTGAAAAGACATCTCTGAGAAAAATTAAATATGGGAATTATGTTAAGGAATTATTATAAAAATTTTAAGCAAGAAAGGCATGCAACTTTTTTTAAGGAACAACGTCCTTATCAGAGATGTAAACTGAAACACTAATGAGTGAGATGACATAATATTTAGGATTTTAAAATATACCAGTCCCCCACAAAAGAAAAGTGGGGAAAAGAGAAATAAGTGAAACAAAATTGGTTGCAATGTTAATAGCTGCTAAAGGTAGGAAGAAATTATATTATTCTCTCATAATGTCCACAACTCAAAGTTTAAAAGAAAACCATTAAATGGTTTTGGTGTAAACTCAATCTGTGTCTTATCTTACCAGTGATTTTGTTAGGAGGTAATTAAGGTCCTCCCCTAAAGAAAAATCTAGTCATTCCACTTAGCCTAAGGAGGTGCAAAGAGTCTTCATCAGCTTGCTTTCTGAATTCAATATGACAATAAGTGACTGAACCAAGGAACCAGGAGTTCTATAGTAAAAACCGAATGTCAGCTTACTTTTTTCCAGTAAGAGACAGACTACAAGGTACCTGGGTTGGGCAACACAACTCACAAAGAGCTTGTCTGATGACAGTTGATGTCAGATGGGTAAGATCTGTGAGAGCCCAAGGAGGTAAGGCCACACAGATTTCCTAAATCAGATCTTGGTCAATACAGAAGTTGCAAACTTTCCTACCAACTTGTGTAATGCACAAAGCTACTTTCTTACCAGTGGTAATGAATCTGTGCTAACTTGTCCCTATAATCACTCACCTGTAATCTGGAAGTACAGCTCATGACATACAAAACTGAAGGTCCACAGAAAGAGCTTAGCCATGATTTACTTGCATTGGTTTCACTGCCCTAACCAAGGGGCTAACCACATGACCCCAGGTGTTTACAAGTCACCCACTGGATTGATACATACTGCTAGTTTTTTTCTCTTTCCTTCAAACACTTCTGTTATGGACTGAATATTTGTGTTCCCCCAAAATTAATATGTTGAAGCCATAAGCATCAAGATGATGGTATATGAAGGGCCTGTGGGAGGTACTAAGGGTGAGACTAGGTCATGAGGGTGGTGTCTCCATGATGGAATTAGTAGCCTTATAAGAAAAGGGAGAGAGATCAAAAAATCAGAACAAAAAATGTTTAAATGTATATGAAAACACAACAGACTCCAAATAGTCAAAGCAGTTTTAAGAGAGAGAACAAAGCTTCAGGTATCACACAACTTGATTTCAAACAATGTATATCACAAAGTTACAGTCATCAAAACCGTCTGGTACTGGTACAAAAACAGACACACAGATGCCAGTACCTATATCAAAACAGTATGGTACTGGCACAAAAAGAGAATAGGGAACTCACAAAGAAACACATACTTATATGGTGCATTAATCTATAACAAAGGAGGAATATACAACCGGGTAAAGAGAGCCTCTTCAATAAATGGTGTTGGGAAAACTAGAAAGCCCCAGGCAAAAGAATCAAACTGGACCACTTTCTCACACCATATACAAAAACAAACTCAAAACAGATTAAGGACTTACAAACATATTATCTGAAACCATAAAACTCCTAGAAAAAAACAGGCAGCACACTCTGCAATCAGTCTTAGCAATACTTTTTTGGATCTGACTCCTCAGGCAAGGGAAACAAAAGAAAAAATAAGCAAAAGGGACTACATCAACCTAAAGGCTTTTTCAAAGTGAAAGAATATATCAAAAAATTGAAAAGGCATCTTACTGAATGGGAGTATGTAAATGATTTGCACATGATATACCCAACAAGGAGTCAATCTAAACTATGCAAAAGACGCATACAACTCAACATCAAAAACAAAAATAATTCCATTTTAAAAAATGGGCAGAGGACCTGAAGGGATATTTTTTCAAAGAAGATATGCAGATGGCCAACAGGCATAAGGAAAGATGCTCAACATCACTGATCATCAGGGAAAGACAATTCAAAACCACGATTAGATATCACCTCACACCTGTCAGAATGACTATCATCAAAAAGACAACAAACAACAAGTGCTGGTGGGGATATAGAGAAAAGGGAATCCTCCCATACTCTTGATTAAGGTTATAATAGGCACAGCCACTATGGAAAACAGTATGGAGGTCCCTCAAAAAATTAACAATAGAACTACCATATGATCCAGCAATTTCACATGTGGGTATTTAGCCAAAGTAAACAGAAGCCCTAATTGGAAAAGATATATGCACCCCTACGTTCACTGCCACACTATTACAATAGCCAAGATATGAAAGTAAGTGAAGTCTCCACTGATGGCTGAATGGATGAAGAAGATGGGGTATATACATATAATGAACGATTACTCGGCCATTAAAAAAATGAGTTCTTACCATTGGTGACAATATGGATGGATATAGAGGGTATTATGTTAAGTGAAATGTTAGAGAAAGACATAATGAATGATCTCACTTACATGTGGAATCTAAAACCAAGACAAAATGAAATTAGACAAAGATACAGAGAATAAACAAGTGATTGGGGTGGCACAAAACAGGTGAACAAGCTTAAGAGGTATAAGCCTGCAATTATAAAATAAATAAGCCATGAGGATGTCATATACAGCATAAGGAATATGGTCAATAATACTATAATAACTTCATATGGGAACAGATGGTATCTAGACATACAGCCATCATTTTCCAACGTACGCAAATACCAATCAGTATGTGGTACACCTGAAACTAACATCATGTTGTTTGTCAAATATATTTCAGTTTAAAAAAAGAAAAAAGAGAGAGAGGGAGATCTCTTTTCCTCCACAGGAACCAAGGAATGGTCACGTCAGGACATAGACGGAAGGTGGCTATATACCAGCCAGGAAGAAAGTTCTCACCAGAAACTAGATATGCTGACACCTTGATCTTGCACTTCTCAGCCTCCAAAACTGTGAAAAAATGCGTTCCTGTTATGGAAGCAACCAGGTCTATGGTATTTTGTTATGGTATCTTGAACAAACTAACACATATTTCACCCAGTTTTCTCTTTCTTTCAAACCCTTTCCAACTCCTTTGGTGGGAAGGTTCTACAATCACAAAGGTGGTTCCAGAGCCAAAAGAGAGAAAACAGTTGAAAATTATGGGTTTCCAATGCTGGAAAATTTCACAATCTCCCCCCAATTAAACAAAACAAAACAAAAAAAAATGATCAAGCTACCAATGGTATTTTTCAGAGAACTAGAACAAGTAAGTTCACAGTTTGTATAGAAAATAAAAAACCTCGAATGGCCAAAGCAATCTTGAGAAAGAAGAATGGAACTGGAGGAATCAACCTACCTGACTTCAAACTGTACTACAAAGCTACAGTCATTATGACAGTATGGTACTGGCATAAAGACAGAAACAGATTAATTGAACAAAATAGAAAGCCCAGAGATAAATCCACACACTTATGGACACCTTATATTTGACAAGGGAGGCAAGAATATACAATGGAGAAAAGACAATCTTTTTACCAAGTGGTGCAGGAAAAACTGGTCCCAGCAAGTGGGAAAAACACTTGTAAAAGAATGAAACTAGAACACTTTGTAATACCATACACAAAAATAAACTCAAAACGGATTAAAGATCAAATGCAAGACCAGAAACTATAAAACTCCTAGAGGAAAACATAAGCAAAACACTCTCTGACATTAATCACAGCAGGATCCTCTATGACCCACCTCCTGGAGTAATGGAAATAAAAGCAAAAATAAACAAATGGGATCTAAGTAAACTTAAAAGCTTTTGCACAACGAAGGAAACTCTAAGCAAGGTAAAAAGAAAACCTTCAAAATGGGAGCATCCAGGCGCTCTTAGGCTAAGTCAAGTGCATCTAGCGGTGAGGAAAACCGCCGCTCCGCGTGGTGCACGCCACGACCCCAACTTCCCAAGCCCCTCTTCTGCCGAAGCCAGCACGAGGGCTCCACCCCCGGCACCTCCCCAACTTCCAGATGCCCCCCTCGGCCGCCCTGAGGGTGGGCGCGGGATCCACGTGCGCCTCCCACACCCACTCCGGCCGCGCAGGACCCGCCACTCACCCGGTCCGCGGCGCCGCGCTTCCTCTGCAGGGCGAGCCCGCTCCGCAGCAGCGCCGGCAGGTCCCACAGCCATGGCCGCGGAGGCACCGGCAGCTGCTGCCGCCCCTGCTAGCGCGCACTGGGGCTGCGGCCATGGCCGCCAGCGCGGCATGGGCCGGGCTCTCGCCAGGCGGCTGCATTTTGAGGGAGCCCACGGCCTTCCTCTTGCCCCGACGCCGGGTGTGGCGCCTGCTGCTCTTCCCCGCGCTCGCGCTCGCGCTCGCCTCCGCGCGCCGTCCGCGCCTTCACCGCGCAGCAAAAGGGCGAGATGGCGGATCAGGGTCGGGGTGTCCATTGGCAAGCGCCCCGCCCCCGCCCCTCCCCGCCCGCGTGCGCCCGGTCCCGCCCTCGCTGCAGCACGCCTCTGCCTGTGGACTGGGCCCATCGTCTACTCTTTTTAGCCTAAAACGTCCAGCTTCACCCCCTCTTCCTGTATGCCAGGGTCGGCCTGAACTTCGAACAGGTGAGATAGGAAGTGGGGACCACCACCCGGCCTGGGAGCACAAGGGTTTTTTTTTTTTTTTCTTCCCTTCCCAGCCTGGCCCCAAATCGTAATCACTATTCCCAGAAATGGTTTTCACAGAACTTCAAAATAGGTTCTATATTCTGCTACAAGTCAAACACCACTGAACTAGAATTGCCCCCATGCTGTCCTCTCTTTAGCACATTCATCATTAAATTCTAAAACTTTTGTTCATTATGACAGATGCTGGGCAAAATAGATGCAAATCTGGTGACCTGGAGGTGATTCTCTGTAAACAAGTTGGAACCTGACCTTCCCTGAAAGCCTGATGCATGTGATGAATGTGCTTGGTAAAGCCTAAAGATCTACCGTGCTGTGAATCATTGTTCACACCATTCCAGGAGGCAGGAATAGTGGAGCCCTGGCAGGAAGACTCTTACAACAGGGCCTTAACGTCCAGATGGCTGTGAATCTTCACGGCCCAGATCACTCTGTCTTCAGCAAGGGGCAGCCAGTGATTTTACAGTGTCAGTAGGATGCAGGGCCCCTATTTTTGCCTAAGACCTGCAAGAACTGAATAAGCTTACTCACATTAGAAACAATAACGTTGACAACCAAGGATTACAGGGGATCAGGGCGCTTTGCTGGTTAACCACTGTTCCCTCAGCCCTCATATGGCAGACGCTTGGCAAATATATATGGAAATATGGCCATGCAAGGAAGAATGACCTAGGACCCCTGCCTTCAAGGATCTTAAGATTTGTGGTTGTTGTTCAGTCACTAAGTCGTGCCTGACTCTGTGACCCCCATGGACTGCAGCACGGTAGGCTTCCCTATCCGTCACTATTTCCCAGAGTTTGTTCAAACTTAAGATGACCCAGGACTAGATACACATAGATATTGTGTTGTAGTATTGATAATTGTCAAGTGAGTGTGAATACTGAGCACTGCAGCTCACAGGAGCAGGGAAATGCTTCTGGCCTGAGACGGGCAAAGAAAAGTCAATGAAGGGAATCTGAGGTGCGCCCTCCAGCTGAGGGCAGAAGAGTTAATCAGGCAGAAAAGAGGATGCGAGTTCTTCAAGTAAGAAGAAAAAACATGAGAAAAATGCCAGGGTGGTAGGACACAGAACCTATTGGGCCCTGAATGTGTCCTACTGGTGGGAGAGGAGGATCGTGTGATGGAGGAGGACAAAATATCAGAATAGATGCTGGTGACATATTGGACACCTTACATCCTGTCACTGAAAGCTGTGTGTGTTTACTGGAAAGGGCCCTGCAGTAAACACTTATCAGACATTACAGTTTCCAAATACCTATTACATATATTTATTCAAGGCTGAAATTCCACTTGTATGGACCATATAAAAGTGTACCAGCTTATATAATATTCAAATACTCCTGCTCTCACTGGTAATTAGGCATCTTCTTGAGCCCTCATGTCATGGGCTTTCCTCATATCTCAGTTGGTAAAGAATCTGCCTGCAATGCAGGAGACCCAGGTTCAATTCCTGCGTCAGGAAGATCCCCTGGAGAAGGAAATGGCAATCCACTCCAGTATTCTTGCCTGGAGAATCCCTCAGACAAAGGAGCCTGGCAGGCTACAGTCCATGGGGTCACAAGAGTAGGACATGACTTAGTGACTAAAGGAAAAAAAAAAAAATGTCATACTCCAGATTTCATCCTGAAATACCAACTAAGTCCACTAGACCTTTGGTCCTGGTCCAGTAAAGGCAGTCCAGGACACTTGTGCCCTACAGTCTCTCCAGTGAGTTGATGCTTGTGCCATGTCACTGCTGAGAAGACCCTTTGAATGACAGCATGAACCTACTCTGCTCTAAAACAGAATACACACATTCTGACTCCTGGTCCACATCCTTGGACTTCATGCTCTTTCACAGAGTTTCTCAATGCAAGACCAGGGAGTTTTGCACTTGCCCCAGAGATTCTGTGACATTGACCAAAAGTAAAAAACTTAACGTCAACAAAGACCTTTGGAAAGTGGGCTTGGGGTAAGGCACTAAATGACAACTGCCATTTAGCTATGGTATAAGACACACAGTAAGGATGTGTCAGCAGAAGAGCAGAGCCACTGTCTAGCTCATATTAAGCAATGTCCCACACACCCCAGGACCTTCGCACTTGCTGTCCCCTCTGCACGGAATACACAACCTCTGAAATGTTGTCTAGTAGAACTCTCTGTAATGGTGGAAATGTTCTTTATCTGCTCTGTAGCCACTAGGTGACTTTTGAGCCCTGGAAATGTGGCTACTGTGCCTGAAAAAAGTGAATTTCACATTTTCTTTAATTTTAATTAATACAAGTTAAGATAGTCACATATGGTTGTGGGCTACTCTATTGGAAAGCAAAGTTCTAGAATTCCACGTTACCCTTCCTCTACTCCTTAAGTGTTTTAACTGAAATGTGTCTATTTCAGTGAGGTCATCCATGACCATATGATTTGAAATTGTAGCCCTTCTCATCTGCCCCTTGCTCTGTCTGCTTTCTAGCCCTCCAGTGTTGCCATCCATCAGTCTATCTGTCTTATTTATCCATTATCCCTATTGTCCATTAAATCCCACAAAATCCTGAAAGTATTTTCCCTTTGTTCAATATCTCGAACATATTAGCCAAAGAATCCAATTTTTCTACATATGAGGACGTAGATTTTCACAAGGAGTTTAATCTGGATCTCCTGACTTTGCAAAGTTGAAGTTAAAACCAAAAAAAAAAAAAAGGCAAATCCTTTATATGCTAAATTTGCACAGGTCAAACAAAACTACTGTGGAAAAGAGATCTGATTTTTACTTAGGAGAGTGACATCATTAAAGCTAAAGTTTATGTAAATACCAATATTAAGAAAGTTTCATTGCCTATTTGCAGTGAAGAAAGTGGAATACCAGGAAGGTAACTCTGGCATTTCAGTTCAGTTCAGTCTCTCAGTCGTATCTGACTCTTTGCAACCCCATGAACTATAGCACACCAGGCCTCCCTGTCCATCACCAACTCCCAGAGTTTACTCAAAGTCACGTCTATTGAGTCTGTTATGCCATCCAACTATCTCATCCTCTGCCATCACCTTCTCCTCCTGCCCTCAATCTTTCCCAGCATCAGGGTCTTTTAAGTCGAGTCAGCTCGCATCAGGTGGCCAAAGTATTGGAGTTTTAGCTTCAACATCAGTCCTTCCAATAAACTTCCAGGACTGATCTCCTTTAGGATGGACTGGTTGGATCTCCTTGCTGTCAAATCGACTCTCAAGAGTCTTCTTCAAACACCACAGTTCAAAAGCATGAATTCTTTGCGGCTCAGCTTTCTTTATAGTCTAACTCTCACATCCATACATGACTACTGGACATACATGACTAGACAGACATTTGTTGACAAAGTAATGTCTCTGCTTTATAATATGCTGTCTAGGTTGGTCATAACTTTTCTTCCAAGGAGCCAGCGTCTTTTAATTTCATGGCACCAGTCACCATCTGACGTGATTTGGAGCCCCCCCAAAATAAAGTCAGCCATTGTTTCCACTGTTTCCCCATCTATTTACCATGAAGTGATGGGACCAGATGCCATGATCTTAGTTTTCTGAATGTTGAGCTTTAAGCTAACTTTTTCACTCTCCACTTTCACTTTCATCAAGAGGCTCTTTAGTTCTTCTTCACTTTCTGCCATAAGGGTGGTGTCATCTGCATATCTGAGGTTATTGATATTTCTCCCTGCAATCTTGATTCCAGCTTGTGCTTCATTCAGCCAAGCCTTTCTCATGATGTACTCTGAATAAAAGTTAAATAAGCAGGGTGACAATATACAGTCTTGACACACTCCTTTTCCTGTTTGGAACCAGTCTGTTCTTCCATGTCCAGTTCTAACTGTTGCTTCTTTACATGCATATAGATTTCTCAAGAGGCAGGTCAGGTGGTCTGGTATTCCCATCTCTTTCAGAATTTTCCACAGTTTATTGTGATCCACACAGTCAAAGGCTTTGGCATAGTCAATAAAGCAGAAATAGATGTAGTTAGGTAAACTCTGGCTTTTACCTATCTACAAAAGGATGTGGGTTTGAATGAGTGGGGTCAGTGGAAACAGGGAGAGGTTAGATGTTAGACATTATAAAAGAAAGCTCCTCAGGCCTTGGACATGTGTTAGGAGGAGTAGAAAGTTACTTCAGATGGTGATACGGATTGTATTTTGCCAAGATGACCAACACAGTATCTCCTGAACTCAAGATCTTCTGCAACACAATCTTGCTACTCTCCCATGAAGCGAACAGGGTTTCTTTCTCCATCTCCTTGAACCTGGGCTAGCCCTGAGACCACTTTGTACAATAGAATCCAGCAGACATAACAGTGCCAGTTCTGTAAGTTGCCCTTCATTGACCTGGTAACTTTCACTTTCTACTCTCTTGGGATGCTCCCACTCAGAGACCAGCTTCTTGTGAGCAGCCCAGTCTATACAGAAGTGCTCTGGCAACTGAGCTCCCATCCAACAATCAGCATAACTCCCAGCCATTTGGAAGCCGTTTGGAACCTCCCATCCAGTCAAGCCTTCCCGTGACTCCTGAAATAGCCCACGCCTGACCGTAACCACAGTGAGAAGCCAAAGCAAGAACTAACAGCTGAGCCCAACCAACATACCCAGCTATAAGAGTTAGCAACCAATTGTTTTAAGCCACTGAATTTAGAGATATTTGTTACACACAGATGCAAGTTTGATCCCTGGGTCAGGAACATCCCCTGGAGGAGGGCATGGCAACCCATTCCAGTATTCTTGCCTGGAGATTCCCATGGACAGACAGAGGCTACACTCGAAAGGATTGCAAAGAGTTGGACAAGACAAGTGACTTAACATGCATGCACACTACATACTAATAAATTACCAAAACACATGGTTCAGAAAACTGAAAATTATTCTCCTTTATGAATTAAAATGGAAAAAAGGAAATTTATATTTCTATTGCATGTGTGTGAAGAAACGTGAAGTTTCTTGCAAGTGGTTGGAATTGGCTACATGAGGAAAGGAAAGAAGGGAGAATTTGTTCAAGTATAACATTTTGTTGTGTTTTGTTTTTAACATGAAAACACACTACTTGTTCAAAAAATGGCCCTGGATTTAGAAATGATAGGAGGTAGGGGGAGCTGATTTGAGAGTTTTGTTTACACAGCAGCTAAACTCATTAAACTAGGAGCTCCCCACCCCAACCCCACCCAGTGAAAATCTGACCAGAAAGAACAAAGGATGGGCTGGAGCACAAGAGAAAGGACAGGAGTGATGGTGATGCTGGGGTCCAACTATCTGATTGCAAATTATGGAACTGGGGTGGAGTGCTCACAGCACAGAGAGGAGCAGAGACAGTCCACCCCTTGCTACACTGGGCCCTTGGAACACACACACCATGCTACTTTCCAGTCCTTGTTTTATGGAATTTGAAGCAATGACTCCCTTGGTTTTACTCCTTTCATTTTTGTGGTCCATATGATTATCCAGAATGGCAAGGAAAGCATCTATCAACTGGGCTTCCCCTTGTATTTTCCCCCTCCCTGTGTACCTACTTATCTCCCCATAAATATACATCATGTCTGTTATACGCCATAGAGTCTCCTAACCCCACAGCTACCAAGACTTTGATGAGTCCTCCTTGGTGCCCATCCCTTCCCAACATCCCTTGTTTTAATTTTTCCTCCATTTAAGATGTTTTGCATTTCTTAACCAGCTATTCGAAATAGAAAATCTGAATACAGTTTTGCTTCTCTATTCAAGCCTGCTAATACTTTAACATATATGATCAAGATGCATTGAATGGGACCTTCTCAAGGACCAAGGCTGAAGTGGGAGATCAGAGGCGGAGCTTGCACTTGAAACACAGGACTGCTCACCCTGCCTCTGCTGAGAATGTCACACAGAAGTGTGTGCTTGATACTAATACTACTTTTCTGTTTTCTTATGGAATGAATATGCAATTGAGATCAAAGTCACAAAATAATGAAACATGTTTCAAACCTAAAAATGTTTAGCCTTGCTCATTTTATTTTAGTTTTAAACAATCACAAATAAGACTATCTGCCATCAGAGGGTTCATGACAAACCTGTGTGATGCTGGGCTATTATTTGTGTAGTATATCACATGCTGTGCATCATGCAAATATTCCCCTTGGGAATGACTTGTTTTTTTCTTATACTATCTGCATTGGTGGCTCCAACCAGAGACCAGCTGATTAGGGTGGGTGCCTGTCCTTGTAAGTTTGTCTTCTATTCTGCACACTCATAATCTTGAAACAAAACCTATCTGTTCATGCCTTTTCATATGCCATTAACTGGTATCATGCCAGAAATTTCGTTTTTTAGGTCAGGTATGCACGTTTACCAGGCCCTTGAGTATTGAGGATACCGGTTAAAAAAAATTCTTTGTGGTCAAATGTCCAAGAAGACACAAGGAGAAGGCAATAGGAGACCTAACTTGACCAACAGACAGCAAGGAAGCTGAGCCAGTCTTGTCCCATCTCCGCTTTCTGCTTATGGAAATCTACTTGTCCTTGCACAGATTCAACATTACCCTTCCTGGAGAACTTGCAAGCTCTGCCCATTGGGATTAATTCTTCCTCAGGTAAATCTCAGAGTTTACCGACAACTATGCATCAACTTTTACCATCTTTCTTATCTCAGTTAATCTTGTATTTGAATTGCATGCATGCATGCTAAGTTGCTTCAGTCATATCCAATCTTTGCGACCCCATGGACTGTAGCCCACCAGTCTCCTCTGCCCATGTGATTCTCTAGACAAGAATATTGGAGTGTGTTGCCATGCTCTTCTCCTGGGGATCGTCCCAGCCCAGGGATTGGACCCATGTCTCTTAGATATCCTACACTGGCATGCAGGTACTTTACCACTAGGCCACTTGTGCATATAAGACCTAGATGAGGTTATAAAACCTCAGAGGGCAGAGATGACTAATTTTTGTATTTCCCTCTACTGTCCATTGCAGTGCCTGGCCCATCATAGATGCTATGTTACACAATGCACACATGAATGAATGCTGGGTGGATGAACAAATGAATGAGCAAAACTCTGAGCAGCCAAACACTGTCATCCTAGGTTGAGGAAAGTCAGTCAGAGGTCTTAGCAGATGCAGAGTCTAGAAGGTGTCAGGAAAATACATTACCCCCGGAGTGTTGGAGGCTATAAATCGACTCCAGATGGTGGCATGTTCAGATCAGCAGGGAAGAAAGATGATTGTAGCATCAGTATGCATGGTTGGATTCAGTGACCTGCAATATTTCATCTGACCCAAACATTGGGTCTTTTCACTGGCCCTAGTGAATACTTGGGTGTTTATATAGAGCAGCAGTTCTCAAAGAGTTGCCTGGGGAACTCTGGGAATCCTCAAGACCCTCATAGGACTTTCATAAGGTGAAAACTATCCTCTTAATAATCTCAAAATGCTATTTGTCTTTTTCGTTGTCATTTTCTCAAGAGAAACACTGGTGTTTTCAGAGGCTATGGCCACATGACACTGCAACAGAGAGAATGCAGGAACAGAGAAGAGATTCCAGCAGCTTCTACTAAGCCAAACATCACAGAAACTAATAAAAATATAAACAAGGCCATTCTCTTCACTAAACTTTGTTTTGTTTTGGAAAACCATTATGTTTCATAAAACATATTTCTATTAACATATAATCCGTTTAATAAATGAATTAATACTGTTTTTTTTTTATTTTGCTCTTTTCAGTTTTAAAATAGTAAAAGTACAGGCATGACCCTCAGGAAAAGAAAAGCTCTTCAAGACTCTCAATAAATTAAAGGTGTAAAGGTGTCCTAAGACCAAAAAACGGTCAGAAAAAAAATTGTCTCTTATAATAAGAAAGGAGGGAGGGACTTTCCTGGTGGTACAGTGGTTATGGCTCCAAACTCCCAGAAAAGGGGATGCAGTTTCCATGCCTACTCAAGGAACTGAGATCTCAGAAGCCATGCTGCATGGCTGGAAAAAAAAGAAAAAAAAAGAAGATAGAAAGAATAGAAGGAGGAAGAAAGAAAGGAAAAAAGAAAGAAAGTAGGGAGATATGAAAAAGCTAAAGAAAGCATTCTGCCCTCCCACTTCCCAACTACCTTTGCTGAGTTAAGACCAATTTCAGACTGACACATAACTAGGGTTTTCCACAAAGGTGGCTACTAGAGGTATCTGGGTGGTGGAACAGAGGACCCATGCTTTGGAATCAGATGGGCCTGAGTTTGTACCCAGATTATTCCACCTTCTAGAGTCTTTAAATTGCTTGGCCTCTCTGAGACTCCATGATCTGTTCTATGTATTATTAAGACTACCAGTTTGTTGAGAAGATTAGGCAAGCTCTTCATGTAGAATCTAACCCAGAGAAATACCTCCTAAATTACAGCTCTCTGCCGGGAGCCAGCGAGGGAATCCTACCAGTGGCAAAGGTCAATTGGGGAAGAGGCCTGACGGGCAAAGGCTAATCAGGACTCGAGGAACCCCCTGGACTTACCTGAGCATCTACTCCAAAGAAAACCAGAGTCTGACTGCCTTACTATCTTACACCTCTTATCAAGTCCTCTAATACTTACGGGGGCTTCCCCCCAACCACCTTTCTCTGAAAACATTAATTCAGAGCTGTAGTTAAAAAGTTCTCCTCGGCTTAATAGGAGTGTTCCAATCCAAGCCCCTCTGATAGCTTTCTAACTTGCATGACAAGTTTGTCCGGGCTCTTACAACTATGAGTGTGACTGTTTATAGCCTCCCATCCATGCAAGGACAGAAAGCCTAATATTCTAAAATACAGAAATCTGTTGAAGAAGTTAAAATCAATAGAATAGTACTAAAAAAGATTTCATTGTTGAATCAATGCTTGCTGCAAAGTTTCCTCTATCTATTGTATCCTTGGAAATATATTAATCACATATAGAGAATATAAGTAGTAGCCTTTGATTTAACCACATCAGATCTTAAGTTAATAAATTCCTTTCTTGTAGCTCACTACACCTGTGCCTTATAGGAATGTAACTTTGTCATATGTCTAGCACCTGACTTTAGGAAAATCACCTTAAAAGAATATAAGACTTTTTCTAGCTAACTAACCTTTGTTAGGAGACAGGGCCATAAACTGTTAGCAGGCCACCTGGCCAGAAGATGATGTAAACCACCCAAAACTTTTGCATATCATGAGACATACAAAAATGAGCCCTGATCCTGATAAGGGTCAAGACTGCTGACCCCGCGTGATTTTGGCGTGACTCTATACCTCTCTTTCTCTATTTTTTATGTGCACAACTTAGGGTATAAAAGCAGCACTGAAAAATAAAGTTTTGGGGCCTTGCTCACTGAAGCTTGGTCTCCCCGTGTCGTTCTTTCTCTTTTTCCGTCCTTTTCTCTATTCTCCTTTTTCTGGTTGAGATCCTTGGAGCGCTGGGCCCTCTGCGTTTACTTATCTGCCTGGGCTTCTAAGACCCACTCGAGGAGGGGCCCTGGTGGCGTACCTCCAGTGATTCGAGAGGGCACCTGCGACCTACGTAAACAGAGCAAACCCCGTGCTGGGGTTTTATTGGTTTCCTGCGTAAACCAAGGAATCATCAGCCCCTGTCTCTCTCTCTCTCTCTTTCCTTCTCTCTCTCTCTCTGACGCCGACGCCGTTCATCCTGAGGATACCCTGGGCCATATCGAGGCTGGTCCCCGATAGCTCTCCATACGGTTGTTGATCAATCCCATGTGAGGCCCAGGGAAGCCGCATGACCTGGTGAACAACGGTGGTCTACACCCAATTTTCACAAACTTTCCCCACCTAATCCCCTCTCTAGACAAACCCAAAATCTTTAGACACATTATTCCTGAAGCACCTACTTTACTGCCAACTACTGAAACATAACTTCCTCATCCTCTCTACTCTGAATACCGCTGTGGGGGAGGAGAACAAACATTGAACCTGGAATCAAAATCCTAGGCCATGTGCCACATTTATTGATTAATTAACTCTGTAACCTTCCAAAAGCACTTCGCCTATTTCAGCCTGTTTCCTAATCCATAAAACAGGGAATAATAAAAACTGGTCTGTGGGGTGGTTATGAAGGCTAGGGTAAATAATGCCTATGAAAACACCAAGCAAACAGTAATATATATATATGTCATTAATAAATCTCATCTATTTTATGTTTAAAACTGATCTAACTTAAAAAATTCCACAATGGCCACTTAATCAAAATTATCTCCATGAAGTCCTAAACAGGACACCATGCTTTCACTGCCAAGTGCCCAGGCTTGATGCCTGGTCTGGGAACTAAAACTTAGGCTGACTGCAAGTCATGAAGTCAAAAAAAAAAGAAGGAAAGAAAAAGAATAAAAAATATCTCCACCCATACACACATGCAAGTGTGTGTATGATAGGACAGTAACAAGAAACTTGGACACATTCTTACAAGCACACCAACTTTGTGAATGTCTTCTGGGCCATCCCCTCAATTAGTTTCTCTAAAGTCTGAAGTCAAGCCCTAACTAAGAGAAACACTATGACAGATCAATCTTTATTTCTAAATACCTTGACTTAAAAGTGGTAGTAATGTTGATAAGAGCAGCAATGAAGAACTTTCTTAGAAAATTAGAATGTGACACTCCTCTGGTTCTCTCCCTTTGACCTGGTCTCTTAGGAGGGAAAAGAGATCTTAAGGAGGAGATGCTTGCAGGGGTAAGAATTTATAAGCAGAGCTGCTAATGAAATCTTTCATCTGCAGGTACTGTTTTATGTCTATTGATTTAGAAGTAGGAAAAGCTGTTAGTCATAAAGTTCCTTTTTATTCCTGATGAAATGTCAAAACCTGCATTGTCAAGGTTGAAAGAATGTGACTCTACTCAATTCAGGATGAGCCAGTTTTGGTTATGGTCCACTAAGTTACATGCATATTTGTTATCCTTGACTCCTCTTTGGCTGATGTCATTCATTCTAAATACCATGCAAGTTCCCCCTCACTTACAGTGTTATTCTCTGTGTGGTGGGCATTACAGGCAACTGTAGTCTTATGATTTCAGATAAAAGCTGATACTGTTTTACTTTTCGAATATGCCAATCTGAAATATGTTTGCAGATACCATGCACAATGGTAACAATGGAATGTCATGTTTATTTTCAAGGGAGACTCAGAGGATCAACAGGTCTTAATGTTTTTAAAGTCTTAATAGTTCCTCTCAGGCTGTATGGACAAGATAGTTTTTAGACCTCTGTTGATGGTGTAGACATCAGAAGAGAAGATAAACTCACGAGTCCATGAAATCATAGGAAAGACTTGGAAGCACTGGCGGAAGCTGAACGAGCTACTGGGTTGGCCTCAGTTCCATCATTTGCAAAATGAGGAACAGCCTGTCTCATTAGATCCCTGTGAAGAAAACATGAGAGAGTAAGTGTAAAGTACCTAGAAAAATGAAGGCACAGTCAGGAGCACAGGCTTGTGAGAGGATATCATTATTACTCTTCAGTCTGAGCAACAGATATTCAAAAAGGGCTGGGAACTTCCTGAAATCACAGAAAAATTCCTGCATACTTCGTTGATGAAAGAGACATAGGTGTCATCAGATTTTCAAAATAGGTACATGTGTGCCTGCCAAGTTGTTTCAGTCGTGTCTGACTGTGCGACCCTTTGAACAGTAGCCCGCCAGGCTCCTCTGTCCACGGGATTCTCCAGGCAAGAATACTGGAGTGAGAAACCAGAATTGAAAGAGTCACATGTATTCCAATGTTCATCACAGCACTGTTTATAATAGCCAGGACATGGAAGCAACCTAGATGTCCATCTGCAGACGAATGGATAAGAAAGATGTGGTACATATACACAATGGAGTACTACTGAGCCATTAAAAAGAATACATTTGAATCAGTTCTAATGAGGTGGATGAAACTGGAGTCTATTATACAGAGGGGAGTAAGCCAGAAAGAAAAACACCAATACAGTATATTAATGCATATATATGGAATTTAGAAAGATGATAATGATAACTTTGTATACGAGACAGCAAAAGAGACACAGATGTATAGAACAGTCTTTTGGACTCTGTGGGAGAGGGTGAGGGTGGGATGATTTAAGAGAATGTCATTGAAACATGTATATTATCATATGTGAAATGAATCGCCAGTCCAGGTTCAATGCAAGATACAGGATGCTCGGGCCTGGTACACTGAGATGACCCAGAGGGATGATATGGGGAGGGAGGTGGGAGGGGGGTTCAAGATGAAGAACACATGTACACCTGGGGCGGATTCATGTCAATGTATGGCAAAACCAATACAATATTGTAAAGTAATTAGCCTCTAATTAAAATAAATTAAGAAAGAAAAAAAAGAAAATGAGAAATCAAAATATTATTTATTCATGTAAAGATGACAGTAATAAAACCATTGTATGTTAACATGAATAACATATATTAAAAAAATAATACTGGAGGGGGTTGTTATGTTCTCCTCTTCAAAATAGGTACCCTAATGACAAAATTTCTAAGACCCATGGCACTTGGGTTGAGCCTAAATTTCTAAATGTGAGTGTATACATACAGACCACAGATGAAGAGATACAAGCTGCGCCAATAACCTGCTGCTGCTGCTGCTGCTGCTAAGTCACTTCAGTCGTGTCCGACTCTGTGTGACCCCATAGACGGAAGCCCACCAGGCTCCCCCGTCCCTGGGATTCTCCAGGCAAGAACACTGGAGTGGGTTGCCATTTCCTTCTCCAATGTGTGAAAGTGAGAAGTGAAAGTGAAGTCACTCGGTCATGTCTGACTCGTAGCGACCCCACGGACTGCAGCCTACCAGGCTCCTCCATCCATGGGATTTTCCAGGCAAGAGTACTGGAGTGGCCTGCCATGCGCCAATAACCTAGTGGCATTAATGTTGATGTACACCACAATGTAAAGTGTTGCTGTTTCATTAGTGAACCCAATTTTAGTACAAATTGGTCTCCTTCTAGAACCCAGCACCACTACCACAAGACATAAACCTAAAAATGAATGCAAGTTCACCATACACACTGGTGGTCATCAGGTAGCCCAGTGTCTGCTAGCCAAGCATTTTCGGGAAGGATTGAAAGCAGTCTGGGAAGGGACAAAACAAGTGGAAACCCAACATTTCTGTTGATGCTTACATCCTAAAATTCCACAAAGAATTACCAACCATCACAGGACCAGGTATGAGAGGGAAAATGCTAGAGGAGGAGACAGTAAAGAAGGCCTTTGCAGGAGGCTGCTTTACTTTCTGCTTCACTTTTTCATTTTTATTTCAAGGCAGCAGAGATCCTCTGTAAGAAGAAAAAGAAAGATGGGATGACAGAATTTTGTGCCTGTTTTCTGGAGCATTTACTAGAGAATTTATGACTCGTCATAGTTACTGTTGGGTATGTATTTAGAATAATATTCTGCCAAGACAAAAGATAGTCCTCATAAAATTTCAATCTCTAACAAGAGGGCAGAGATAATGCTTTTCTACTGTTTCTGCCTTTTAGTTTGCATATTAATAACCCTGAAAAACCTATCTCAACATAGTAAAGGCCATATATGATAAGCCAACAGCAAACATTATTCTCAATGGTGAAAAACTGTAAGCATTTCTCCAAAGATCAGGAATAAGACTAGGGTGTCCACTTTCACCACTATTGTTCAACATAGTTCTGGAAGTCCTAGCTATAGCAATCAGAGAAGAAAAAGAAATAAGAGGATTCCAGATCAGAAAAGAAGAAGCAAAGCTCTCTCTTTGAAGACGACATGATACTGTACATAGAAAACCCTAAAGATAGTATCAGAAAATTACTAGAGCTAATCAGTAAATTTAGCTAAGTTGCAGGATACAAAATCAATACACAAAAATCACTTGCATTTCTATATACTAACAATGAAAAATCAGAAAAAGCAATTAAGGAATCAATCCCATTCACCACTGCAGCAAAAAGAATTAAGTATCTAGGAATAAACTTACCTAAGGAGACCTCAAACGAACTGTACACAGAAAATAATAAGACACTAATGAAAGAAACCAAAGATGACATACAGATGGAGCGATATTCCATGTTCCTGCATAGGAAGAATCAATATTGTGAAAATGACTACCCTACCAAATGCGATCTACAGATTTAAAGCAATCCCTATCAAATTACCAATGACATTTTTCACAGAATTAGAACAAAAAATTTCACAATTCATATGGAAACACAAAAGACCTCGAATAGCCAAAGCAGTCTTGAGAAAGAAGAATGGAGCTTGAGGAATCAACCTTCCTGACTTCAGGTTCTACTACAAAGCTATAATCATTAAGACAGTATGATACTGGCACAAAAACAGAAACATAGACCAATGGAACAAGACAGAAAGCCCAGAAATAAGCCCACGCACCTATGGATACCTTATTTTTGACAAAGAGGCAAGAATATATGTCAGGGAACATTAAACAGGAGGATTCCTGCATGCTGTTTTCTATTTCTCAAGGGTTCTCTGTTCCTTATCAGTTCCCATTCCAAGAATGAGTAAAGCTGCACGCAGTTCTCAGGACTGAGGTCATGGGATGAGACATGCAGTGACTCTTTTCAATGTCAGCGACCTTGTATGTATTAGACCGTCCATATTGTGGCTATTGATAAAATTTCATCCTGTGTAATAGCTGAGTAATCATCTTACTAAAGATATACAAGCCTGCATTTCTGCTAATAAAGCACCCTTGCTCCATCAGAGCTTGGGTCCCCATGTCTTTCTTTCTTCCTTTCTTTCTTTCTTTCTCTCTCCCTCCCTCCCTCCTGCTCTCTTTCACTTTCTTATCCTCGACTCTGGACCACCAGGTTCTGGTCCATTAAAGGACCCCAACAGATATACAATGGGGAAAATGAATGGTGCTGGGAAAACTGGACAGCTACATGTAAAAGATGAAGTTAAAACACTTCTTAACACCATACACAAAGAGAAACTAAAAATGGATTAAAGACCTAAACGTAAGACCAGAAACTGTAAAACTCTTAGAGTAAAACATGGGCAGAACACTCAATGACATAAATCAAAGCAAGATCATCTATGTTCCACCTCCTAGAGTAATGGAAATAAAAACGAAAATAAACAAGCGGGACCAGATTAAACTTAAAATCTTTTGCACAGCAAAGGAAGGTATAGACACAGAGAAATGACAATCCTCAGAATGGGAGAAAATAATAGCAAATGAAACAATCGACAAAGGATTAATTTCCAGTATATACAAGCAGCTCATACAACTCAATACGAGAAAAACAAACAACACAATCAAAAAGTGGGAAAAAGAACTAAACAGACATTTCTCCAAAGAAGACATACACATGGCTAAAAAACACAGAAAAAGATGCTCAACATTACTCATTATTCAGTTCAGTTCAGTCCCTCAGTCATGTTTGACTCTTTGCAACCCCATGAATCACAGCATGCCAGACCTCCCTGTCTATCATCAACTCCCAGTGTTTACCCAAACTCATGCCATCGAGTTGGTGACACCATCCAGCCATCTCTTCCTCTGTCGTCCCCTTCTATTCCTGCCCCCAAACCCTTCCAGCATCAGGGTCTTTTCCAATGAGTCAACTCTTCGCATGATGTGGCCAAAGTATTGGAGTTTCAGCTTCAGTATCAGTCCTTCCAATGAACATCCAGGACTGATCTCCCTTAGGATGGACTGGTTGGATCTCTTTGCAGTCCAAGAGACTCTCACGAGTCTTCTCCAACACCACAGTTCAAAAGCATCAATTCTTTGGCAATCAGCTTTCTTCATAGTCCAACTCTCACATCCATATGTGACCACTGGAAAAACCATAGCCTTGACTTGGAACTTTGTTGACAAAGTAATATCTCTGCTTTTTAATATGCTACCTAGGTTACTCATAACTTTCCTTCCAAGGAGTAAGTGTCTTTTAATTTTATAGCTGCATTCACCATCTGCAGTGATTTTGAAGCCCCCAAAAATAAAGTCAGCCACTGTTTCCACTGTTTCCCATCTACTTCCTGTGAAGTGATAGAACCAGATGCCATGATCTTAGTTTTCTGAATGTTGAGCTTTAAGCCAACTTTTTCTCTCTCCTCTTTCACTTTCATCAAGAGGCTCTTTAGTTCCTCTTCACTTTCTGAGAAAAGGATGGTGTCATCTGCATATCTGAGGTTATTGGCATTTCTCCCGGCAATCTTGATTCCAGTTTGTGCTTCTTCCAACCCAGCGTTTCTAATGATGTACTCTGCATATAAGTTAAATAAGCAGGGTGACAATATACAGCCTTGATGTACTCCTTTTCCTATTTGGAACCAGTCTGTTGTTCCATGTCCAGTTCTAGCTGTTGCTTCCTGACCAGCATATAGGTTTCTCAGGAGGTAGGTCAGGTGGTCTGGTATTCCCATTTCTTTCAGAATTTTCCACAGTTTATTGTGATCTGCACAGTAAAAGGCATTGACATAGTCAATGAAGCACAAACAGATGTTTTTCTGGAACTCTCTTGCTCTTTCCATGATGCAGAAGATTTTGGCAATTTGATCTCTGGTTCCTCTACCTTTTCTAAAACCAGCTTGAACATCTGGAAGTTCACGATTCACGTATTGCTGAAGCCTGGCTTGGAGAATTTTGAGCATTACTTTACTAGCATGTGAGATGAGTGCAATTGTGCGGTAGTTTGAGCATTCTTTGGCATTGCCTTTCTTTCGGACTGGAATGCAAACTGACGTTTTCCAGTCTTGTGGCCACTGCTGAGTTTTCCAAATTTGCTGGCATAATGAGTGCAGCACTTTCACAGCATCATCTTTCAGGATTTGAAATAGCTCAACTGGAATTCCATCACCTCCACTCGCTTTGTTCATAGTGATACTTCCTAAGGACCACTTGACTTCACATTCCAGGATGTCTGGCTCTAGGTGAGTGATCACACCATCGTAATTATCTTGGTCGTGAAGATCTTTCTTGTACAGTTCTTCTGTGTATTCTTGCCACCTCTTTTTAATATCTTCTGCTTCTGTTAGGTCCATACAATTTCTGTCCTTTATCGAGCCCATCTTTGCATGAAATGTTCCCTTGGTATCTCTAATTTTCTTGAAGAGATCTCTAGTCTTTCCCATTCTGTTGTTTTCCTCTATTTCTTTGCATTGATCACTGAGGAAGGCTTTCTTATCTCTCTTTGCTATTCTTTGGAACTCTGTATTCAGATGCTTATATCTTTCCTTTTCTCCTTTGCTTTTCGCTTGTCATCTTTTCACAGCTATTTGTAAGGTCTCCTCAGACAGGCATTTTGATTTTTTGCATTTCTTTTCCATGGGGATGGTCTTGATCCCTGTCTCCTATACAATGTCACGAACCTCAGCCCATAGTTCATCAGGCACTCTGTCTATCAGATCTAGCCCATTAAATCTACTTCTCACTTCCACTGTATAATCATAAGGGATTTGATTTAGGTCACATGAATGGTCTAGTGGTTTTCCCTACTTTCTTCATTTAATTCTGAATTTGGCAATAAGCTGTTCATGATCTGATCCACAGTCAGCGTCCAGGCTTGTCTTTGCTGACCGTATAGAGCTTCCCCGTTTTTGGCTGCAAAGAATATAATCAATCTGATTTCGGTGTTGACCATCTGGTGATGTCCATGTGTAGAGTCTTCTCTTGTGTTGTTGGAAGAGGGTGTTTGCTATGACCAGTGTGTTCTCTTGGCAAAACTCTATTAGTCTTTGCCCTGCCTCATTCGGTATTCCAAGGCCAAATTTGCCTGTTACTCCAAGTGCTTTTTTGACTTCCTATTTTTGCATTCCAGTCCCCTATAATGAAAAGGACATCTTTTTAGGGTGTTAGTTCTACAAGGTCTTTTAGGTCTTCATATAACCGTTCAACTTCAGCTTCTTCAGCGTTACTGGTTGGGGCATAGGCTTGGATTACTGTGATATTGAATGGTTTGCCTTGGAAACGAACAGAGATCATGCTGTCATTTATGAAATTGCATCCAAGTACTGCGTTTTGGACTCTTTTGTTGACCATAATGGCTACTCCATTTCTTCTGAGGGATTCCTGCCCACAGTAGTAGATATAATGGTCATCTGAGTTAAATTCACCCATTCCAGTCCATTTTAGTTAGCTGATTCCTAGAATGTCGACGTTCACTCTTGCCATCTCCTGTTTGACCACTTCCAATTTGCCTTGATTCATGGACCTAACATTCCAGGTTTCTATGCAACATTGATTTTTACATTCATTGGACCTTGCTTCTATCACCAGTCCCATCCACAACTGGGTATTGTTTTTAGTCTGGCTCCATCCCTTCATTCTTTCTGGAGTTATTTCTCCACTGATCTCCAGTAGCATATTGGGCACATACCAACCTGGGGAGTTCCTCTTTCAGTATCCTATCATTTTGCCTTTTCTGACTGTTCATGGGGTTCTCAAGGCAAGGATACTAAAGTGGTTTGCCATTCCCTTCTCCAGTGGACCACATTCTGCCCATCGTGGGTGGCCCCACATGGCATGGCAAAGTTTCATTGAGTTAGACAAGGCTGTGCAAATGTCAGGGAGGTATAAAAATCCCTCTCTTTAACTTTAGGTTTATATCCAAAAAACCTGCTGATTGTTTGGCACATCAGAATACTCACACACCCAACAGGAAACCATTTGGAGAATGTGTTGAATTTGCCCAGAAGGATTCAGTTCAGTTCAGTTCAGTCGCTCAGGCGTGTCCGACCCTTTGCAACCCCATGAGTCACAGCACGCCAGGCCTCCCTGTCCATCACCAACTCCCGGAGTTCACTCAAACTCATCTCCATTGAGTCGGTGATGCCATCCAGCCATCTCATTCTCTGTCATCCCCTTCTCCTCCCGCCCCCAATCCTTCCCAGCATCAGACTCTTTTCCAGTGAGTCAACTCGTCGCATGAGGTGGCCAAAGTATTGCAGTTTCAGCTTTAGCATCAGTCCTTCCAATGAACACCCAGGACTCATCTCCTTTAGAATGGACTGGTTGGATCTTCTTGCAGTCCAAGGGACTCTCAAGGGTCTTCTCCAGCACCACAGTTCAAAAGCATCAATTATTTGGCCCTCAGCTTTCTTCACAGTCCAACTCTCACATCCATACATGACCACTGGAAAAACCATAGCCTTGACTAGACGGACCTTTGTTGGCAAAGTAGTTGTCTAAAGGCTATTATCCAAATCCAAGGGAATGTAGGTGTTGGAGGGCTCCTGGAGTGAGGGCTGGGAAAGCCAGAGTACTTCTGCAGGGAGTCGGAATGCTCTCTGTAGGGAAGAACAGGAGATCCTCCAGGGCAGCCTTCAGAAGGGGCAGCAGCGAGGAACTGGTCAGCCTGCAGGCTCCATTGAGCAGGAGGCCCCATGGCAGCAGCAGGGACTGGGCGCCACCCTCACATAGAAGCACTGGGCCTGAACAGAGATGCTGTCCCCCAGCAGAGTCAGTTCTCAGCAAACCACAGAGCAGCTCCACAGTGCTGCTGATTCTCTTTGTCCCCTTCCTTCCGCAGGCTTGCTTTTTGTCACCTCAGAGGCATCGTGTAGTACTGAGAAGAGGAAGGTGTGAGAAGTTGGAAGGATGGGCCACGGCTTGGGGTGGGTGGGAAGGGCGGGGGCTCCAGAGGAACTGAGACCGGGGCTCTGAGCCCACTTCAGCCCTCACTAGCACGTGATCCTGTGAAGATGCCCAAGTCCCGCAGCCTCAGATTTTCATCTGGGAGGCAAACTGTTGTGAGAAGCCCCATGTGTTGGGCTGCAGGATGCGCCTGAAGGGCAGTACAGAGCTTGCAGGGCCTGGCGGCTGTTGACCCTGTGATGACGGGGCAGGAATCTCTCACACTGTTGCTACCAGAAACTCCCCCACTCTATCCTCCTGCATTTTATTTTATTATCCTGTTCAACTCAGAATTCAGTCTCTTACACAGGCTTCTCATGTTTTGTTGTTTAGCTTTTGCGGTCGATATTGCGCTTTTCATTTGCTTCATTTTCTCTTCTTTAGTTTGTCAGGGTAGATTTTGGGAACAGAAGACAGCAGCCTACACTTCACCACCATCTTGAGAGCTACAGGTAAAGCACTAAATCTATAAATAATTTAAGCAGACTTGACATCTTTATAACAGTTTTCCCCCAGAAATGAATATGGTATACTGCTAGAGACTTTATTTGAGACTATTTGAGTTTTTTTTTTTTACCCATATCTCTCTACAAATTTGTGTTGTAGCCTCTATTAAGATATTATATATTTTGTTAGACTTCTTAGGTAATTTTTGGATTTGTGTGGTGAATGGGGCATTTTTAAATTACATCTTCTAAATAGTGCTTTGTGTATATGGTAAGGCTTTGGGTTTTGCTGTAGTAATCTGCCATACAAAGTTTTTTCTGGTCTCTTATTAATTTGAGTATTCCATGTATCAGTTTCTTTGAATTCCCTATGTAGATGACCATAATGTCACAAAATATTATCTTTTTCAATATTCACACTTCTTATTTCCTTTGATATGCACAGTTCTAACTCTGTGTTCCAGTGAATTTTTGCATTGTATAAGGGAGAACATACATCTTTGACATGTTCCTGTCTTTAATAGGAATGTATTGAACATTTCACATAGAAGTATGTTTGCTGTAGATATTAGGAGATGGAAGATCCTTTCTAATCTCATTTGTTAAAAGTCCTATTCATGTTGAATTGATTTCAGAGGCTTTTTCCACATCCATTGACATGCTTCAGTGATTTCCCCTAATTTGTTACTGTGGAGAATTATAATTGAGCTATTTCCTAATTTGAATCATATTTCCATTCTTTAGCCATAACGTGTCTGTTCATGTAATTCACTGCTATATTGAATATGCTATTAATTTGTTTAGGATATTTGGTACTGTGTGTGTGAATTCTGCTCAAGTGTTCTTTTCATGGTGGGAGTGGGGGTACTATATAGTCAAGGAGCGCTAGTCAGAAAATAAGTTAAATAATTTCCCCTTTTTTGTGTGTGTGCTTTAGAAAAGTTTACATAAGATGGAGATTAGTTTTCCCTGACCATTGGTAGAAATGACCACCAAAAATGCCTGTTCTGAAACATTTGAAGGCAGCTTGGGTGTTGACTACAGTTAAAGTTTGTATTGTTTAAAGTTTTCTATCTCTTTATGGACTGATTTCATCTTTTTTAAAAAAAACAATTGTCCATTTCACCCAGAATTTCAAGTTTAATAGTATGCAATTTATAACAAAACTTTATTATTATAACAGATACTGTAAAACACATATAGCAGTAGAGAATAGTATAAGGGACCCAATATACTTGGCAGCCAGCATCAATCATCTGCAGTACATGGCCGGTCTGGTTCCAATGCACCCTAACCTTCCCCACATCTCTGCCAATGGACTAATGTGAAGGTAGTCCAAGACATCAGGATGTTTCATCTCTAAGTATCTCGGTATGCATTTCTAAAAGACAAGGAATATTTTATAAAACATAAACCCAAAACAATGATCATTCCTAAAAATTTAAATGTTTCAACAAGAGCAAATATCTGGTAATTTTTCACATTTACCTTATACAGTAATTTTTTTTTAGTTTGTTTGGATCACAAATATGGTCGATATATTGTGATGTTTTTATGTTCCTTAAGTCTTCTTTAATGAATAGGTTTCCCTTGCATCATCTTATTTCTTTGTTTTGAAAACAACAACAACAAACAACGAAAAGTTTTTGTTGTGAAAAAAAGCAAGTTTTGTATTTTTCAAGTTTTCCATAATATAGATTATGTTGAATGAAAGAGTTTGATGTCATTTAACACGTTTGGCCCTTCAACAGTTCTTTAAATTTGTAGTTACAGGTAGAAGCTTGATTAACTTGTTTATTTACCAGACTGCTACCTAGGTGACGCCATATACTTCCATTAAGAGCATAATGTTTGTTGTCCTTTGTGCTGAGTTGGCAGTCATTGATGGTCCTCACCTTCAGTTACCCACTGGGGGTTGCAGAGGGGTAAGTTTCAAATTCTTTCATTCAGTTTTAGTTTATTACCTAAAGTACTTTCTTGTAGCGAAACGTTTCCTTGTCCACCATTTGCTTATCTTGAGGGAGTCATATAACTTATTTGCTATGTTTTTACATCATTTAAGTATGTTTGGCATCTATAGTTTATACAGGTTTAATTTATATTGTTTATGTGTTATTTTTTTCTTTAGTGTCTGGTCATATTTTCAAAAAAAGTCTGTTTCGTAAATATTTTCAAGTAATTGGCATTTGTTTTTTGGCCTTGCTGCTTTCTAACTCATTATTTCTATACTTATCTTCATTATTTCCTGCCTTCTATTATTTAAGGTTTCCTATGATGTTCATTACCTAGCTTCTTGAATTTCTTCGGGGATTTAAATAGCTCTTGTTTTCTAATACATCTATTTCAGGTTATATATTTCCCTTTGAGTACCATTTTGGTTCTTTTGCATAAGCCATGTTATTTAACTCTATGTATATTGTTTGAATTATTTTTATAAATTGACTAAATTACTCTGTTACTTATGCTATTAGAATTTTTCAATATATGCCCCAAAAACAGTCAGTGTAAAATTTAGTTTTGAGAAGGCGGTGAAGATGATGAAGAAAGATGCATTATTTGTGGAAAGTTTCAGAGCCCAGGGATATTTTGTTTTATTATTATTTTTATTAATTACAGAAGAGACAAACATATTTAACTGCAGCTGACAGAGCTGAGTTTATGCCAGGAAGGCAAAGGAGTTTACTAGAAGATGAGTCACTATAATTGGCTTCATGTAACAGTAAAGGATTGTCCAGGAAAATAGAAATAACTGTAAATACCTAACATGGAGAGAAGGTAATGCAAGGGGTTGGTTACAAAAGTGGTAGGGAGCCAAGCAGGAGAGAACTGGGAAACCCAATTATTAGCAACATGGGGAAATCACTCACATCAAGGGTGGAAGGACAAAAAAAAGAGTGTTACTTGAACCTGGGTGTTGGATTCAACAGGATCCAGAGTCATGATGGGCCAATCTCATGTTTGAATGGCTGGAGCCATGAAGAATATGGAACCACTGAAGGACAAGCCACCTGATGCATAGGAAGGAGAAAAATCTTTGACTGCTCTGTCTTCCAGGATTCTAATCTCTTGCTGGTGTCTCTGGTTAACTGAACCAAAATGTCAGCCAACTGTTGGCTAGTTTGACTGCAGCCTGCCAGACTCGCCCCCTATATTCTAGAACAGAGCAAAGAAGAATGAGAGATGAATCTGGGAATGCATAAGCCCAGGATTGCCTTATTACAATAACAGATTGAGTGAGAAAAATCATACCTACATTGATACAGAAAAGTATTAATAGAAATCAACATCCAGTCATCATAAAAAGAAGTGCTAGTCCAAAGTATTCAACTTGGGTAATGAGTTTTGGGGAGGAAGACCAGAGAAACAAAGTGCCATTTTTATCACATCATATCAAGGGTACATGCTATCAACATGATTTATCACCATTGATATTTAACTTGATCACCTAGCTGAGGGAGTATTTGTCATGTTTTCTCCTCTCTTGAGCTCAGATGCAGAAATAAGGAAGAGAGGAAGATAGCACTTGGATCATTTCCTAAATAACCAGCCAGAAATCACTGCTAACTGTGGCTAACTTGTCACACAGATTCAGTTCAGTTCAGTCGCTCAGTCGTGTCCGACTCTTTGCAACCCCATGAATCACAGCACGCCAGGCCTTCCTGTTCATCACCAACTCCCGGAGTTCACTCAAACTCATGTCTATCGAGTTGGTGATGCCATACAGCCATCTCATTCTCTGTTGTCCCCTTCTCCTCCTGCCCCCAATCCCTCCCAGAATCAGAGTCTTTTCCAGTGAGTCACCTCGTTGCATGAGGTGGCCAAAGTATTGGAGTTTCAGCTTTAGCATCAGTCCTTCCAATGAACACCCAGGATTGATCTCCTTTAGAATGGACTGGTTGGATCTCCTTGCAGTCCAAGGGACTCTCAAGAGTCTTCTCCAGCACCACAGTTCAAAAGCATCAATTCTTTGGCGATCAGCTTTCTTCACAGATTACAACCCAACAAAAAATCATCAGCCCTATTTCCTGCAGTGAAACAGAAGTCTTCCAACATGGAAAACAATAAATGGGATCATGGTGTAAATAAAGAATATAATGCATGTTATAGGATGCTTGGGGCTGGCATGCGGGGATGACCCAGAGGGAGGATAAAGGGAGGAGGGAGGTGGGAGGGGGGTTCAGGAGGGGGAACTTATGTAAACCCGGGGCGAATTCATGTCAATGTATGGCAAAACCAACCAATGTAATATTGTAAAATAAAAATAAAAAAAGAATATATGGCAGTTTGTGTCCAACTTAGAGGGACCCTGAATATCAGAGGAAGGGGTGTGGACCTTATTTTACACACTAAGTTGCTTCAGTCGTGTCAGACTCTTTGTGACCCTATGGACCGTAGCCCTCCAGGCTCCTCTGTCCATGGGATCCTCCAGGCAAGAATACTGGAGTGGGTTGCCATTTCCTTCGCCAGGGGATCTTCCCAACCCAGGGATCGAACCTGCATCTCTTATGTTTCTGGCATTTGCAGGCAGGTTCATTTCCACTGTTGCCACCTGGGAAGCTTTCCTTTTATGGGTGGTAGAGAATTAAGCAGCAGAATGACGTGATCACACCTGGGCTCTTCTCATCCTCCCCAGTTCCTTTTGGGTGTGGGGTTTGGATCTGTTTTCTTATATACTATCCTCACTGGGTATGGAGAAGGTTTAACTGTTCTCACTTTGTGATGTACCTCTGAATATCTCAAAAGAAGGGCCCATTTAAACTCCCATCTAAGAACAATCCTTTGCTCACTTTGAGATTAAGGTGTTTCAATAAGTCACACATTCAGTTCACCTGGGTTCTCTTTATTCTTTCAGGTCAAATTCCATCCAGTGACTGCTCAACATCATGGCCCAAACCCTGGAAAGCATGAAGTCTTTATCAGGAGCTGAAAACACCAGTTGAGCATCTTCATTCTTCATTGTGTTTATGGACTCCCTATCCTATGGTCATGTGTACCATTGTATTTCTATCTGAATTCTGATGGTAGGCCTCTTTTTGTGCTCAGGTATCTATCACCTTACTCTCTTGACCTTTCTGCTGCTCAGTTCAGTTCAGTCGCTCAGGCGTGTCTGACTCTCCGTGACACCATGAATCACAGCACGCCAGGCCTCCCTGTCCATCACCAACTCCCGGAGTTCACTCAAACTCATGTCCACAGAGTCGGTGATGCCATCCAGCCATCTCATTCTCTGTCATCCCCTTCTCCTCCTGCCCCCAACCTTTCCTAGCATCAGAGTCTTTTCCAGTGAGTCAACTCGTCGCATGAGGTGGCCAAAGTATTGCAGTTTCAACTTTAGCATCAGTCCCTCCAATGAACCCAGGATTGATCTCCCTTAGAATGGACTGGTTGGATCTTCTTGCAGTACAAGGGACTCTCAACAGTCCTCTCCAACACCACAGTTCAAAAGCATCAATTCTTCGGCGATTAGCTTTCTTTACAGTCCAACTCTCACATCCATACATGACCACGGGAAAAACCATAGCCTTGACTAGACGGACCTTGGTTGGCAAAGTAATGTCTCTGCTTTTTAATATACTATCCAGTTGGTCATAACTTTCCTTCCAAGGAGTAAGCGTCTTTTAATTTCATGGCTGCAATCAGCATCTGCAGTAATTTTGGAGCCCAAAAAAAATAAAGTCTGACACTGTTTCCACTGTTTGTCCATCTATTTCCCATGAAGTGATGGGACCAGATGCCATGATCTTTGTTTTCTGAATGTTGAGCTTCAAGCCAACCTTTTCACTCTCCTCTTTCACTTTCATCAAGAGGCTTTTGAGTTCCTCTTCACTTTCTGCCATAAGGGTAGTGTCATCTGCATATCTGAGGTTATTGATATTTCTCCCGGCAATCTTGATTCCAGCATGTGATTCTTCCAGCGCAGCGTTCCTCATGATGTACTCTGCATATAAGTTAAATAAGCAAGGTGACAATATACAGCCTTGACGTACTCCTTTTCCTATTTGGAACCAGTCTGTTGTTCCATGTACAGTTCTGACTGTTGCTTCCTGACCTGCATACAGGTTTCTCAAGAGACAGGTCAGGTGGTCTGGTATTCCCATCTCTTTAAGAATGTTCCACAGTTTATTGTGATCCACACAGTCAAAGGCTTTCGCATAGTCAATGAAGCAGAAATAGATGTTTTTCTGGAACTCTCTTGCTTTCTCCATGATCCAGCGGATGTTGGCAATTTGATCTCTGGTGCCTCTGCCTTTTCTAAAAGCTGCTTGAACATCTGGGAGTTCATAGTTCACATATTGCTGAAGACTGGCTTGGAGAATTTTGAGCATGACTTTACTAGCGTGTGAGATGAGTGCACTTGTGCAGTAGTTTGAGCATTCTTTGGCATTGCCTTTCTTTGGGATTGGAATGAAGACTGACCTCTTCCAGTCCTGTGGCCACTGCTGAGTTTTCCAAATTTGCTGGCATATTGAGTGCAGCACTTTCACAGCATCATCTTTCAAGATTTGAAATAGCTCAACTGGAATTCCATCACCTCCACTAGCTTTGTTCGTAGTGATTCTTTCTAAGGCCCACTTGACTTCACATTCTAAGATGTCTGGCTCTAGGTCAGTGATCACATTATTGTGACTATCTTGGTCGTGAAGATCTTTTTTGTACAGTTCTTCTGTGTATTCTTGCCACCTCTTCTTAATATCTTCTGCTTCTGTTTAGGTGTCTACCATGCTGTTATTGAGTCTTCCACCACAGGGTTACAGATCTAGGCCTGGGGTTTTTGCTTCTACCCATGTTATAAATCCCTCAGTATGTTCATGCTATTTTGCTTTACACCAGGAATCAGCAAACTCTTCCGGTAATTGGCTAAATCATAAATATTTTTGACTTTGTAGGCCATATTTTCTCTGAGATAGATTTTATATTTTATTTTTATACTATATTCATAATAATTGTGTATTTAATGTATTCATATGTAATGTTTAGGATTTAGTTACTTAATTGATCGATTTACTTAAGTTTTAATTTATTTAATATCTGAGTGTTCTTTGGAAGGGCTGATATTGAAGCTGAAACTCCAATATTTCGGCCACCTGATGCAAAGAGCTGACTCATTTGAAAAGACCCTGATGTTGGGAAAGATTGAGGAAGGAGGAGAAGGGGATGAGAGAGGATGAGATGGTTGGATGGCATCACTGACTCAATGGGCATGGGTTTGGGTGGACTCGGGAGTGGTGATGGACAGGGAGGCCTTGTGTACTGCAGTCCATGGTGTCACAAAGAGTTGGACACGACTGAGCGAATGAACTGAACTGAATATATTTATAGTAATTAGCTTATATTTTTATATTTAGTCTTTAACTCATGTTCTTTTTTTCTTAGAGGATCATTTTACATCCAGCATACCACAGTCTACATAGCTGCCATATTTCCTTAAATTTCTCTTTGCAGTGAAAGTTTCTCAGACTTTCCTTTTTTTTTTTCTCATGACATTGACCATTTTGAGGCATCCTGGTTAAGAATATTGTAGGGACTTGGACTTCCCTCATGGTCCAGTGGTTAGGAGTTTGTGCTTCCACTGCAGGGGTCGTGGGTTTGATCCCTGGTTGGGGAACTAAGATCCTGCATGCTGAGTGGCCAAAATAATTTAAAATATCAGACTAGGTTGTGAAAACCACGAGTCCCTCTTTTTCCACCTCTGGACTTTACTCTTGAGCTCCACACACTGCAGGACACTCTGGCTGTCCACTGAGGTAACTTCACAGCTATTTGAATACCATGGTACTTTTCTCACCTTGAAGGACTGTTTCATGGACTCCTACAAGAAAGTGATGGAGTTCTAGGAAATAAATTACCGCCACTCTCAGTTCAGCACAGCTTCTGTAGACACTGGCATTTACTCACTACAGGAGCAACTGCTAAAAGTCATTGGGAGACATGGAGTTACCATGTTAGAGATTATGTCTCCAGTTCCCAGAGGGGGAAAAGGGTGTCCTCAAGATCTTACCCTGGAGAGCCAGCTCTCTGTGCAGCCCCTCCAAGCTGGCAAGGGTTGGCCAAAAGGGTTTTGTGGAGGGAGAGTGGGTAAGACCCAGACACAGATGGAGTAGGGGTAGAGTGGCCCTTGTCTTGACCTCTGTAAACCTGGACTTTGGGTTCCACCCTAGAGCTGGCGAAATGGCCTGGGAAGCCCATGGTAGGGCAAAGTGACCTAGAACTGAGGATCCTCTACATTAAGAATGAATGTCTCTGTTTATTATCTCTACAGATATTGCAACATATATGCTCATCTCTTTGGGAAAGCTTCTGGCTCCTGACCCCTGTGTGGGGAGGCCTTGGCTCTACTCCAGGGCAGGTGGGTCTCTCTCTGAAGCTCTTCATTCAGATAACCGGAACCAAGAGTAATTCATCACTTTGTGAAGGATTAATCAAATGTGTTTCAAGTTCACTTCAAAGACAGTTCAATTGATGAAAATATACAAGACACTAGAGGGCCATAGACCAGGTGCAAAATTTAGAATAAGACTTTAGCAGAGCGGAAGACTATGAAGATACTCTTAGACCGTCTTAACCTATGTCTTCTGCTCTGTTACATATTCCTCTGTCATGTGGTGTTTACTACACTTGACTGTGTGGTGGTAATTGTCAAAGCTGGGAAATGGACTCACATTGTTCTCTGTTTGCATGTGGGGAGAGAGGTGACGCTTTCTGAGTAACAAATCTTTGAACCAGGAAAGCAACTCTTAACCTGCATGTGTCCTCCAGTCCCATTAGGTATTCCTGATGTTCAGTCAGGGAAGGTAAGGGAATTTGAAATTTAAAAAGTCTGACAACTTACAGATGCCAACTTTAAAACACTAAAACAAGCAGAAAAGGATTCTGATCTGCAGATTGGTTTCCAGAATGTCATATGGGATGCTGCACTGGAGCCAGAATTGACAGCATCTCCTAGGGGATGCTTAAAATTTTGCTCACACTTAGAACGGTTTCTTGCTTAAATCTGGAAGCATCACATGGGTGAATGGCACCACCATTGCAGTTAGGTTTACTCCACTAGAAGAGAAGCCTCGCTAGCAAGGAGGGATGGAGTTCAAGCAAAACTCTTGACATATTGATATGATACATTTATAAATGGTGAAATGATTACTGACATAGTGTTAATTACCACCGCCCTCCTGTCACATTTCTTTTTTTGTGGTGAGAACGTAGAAGTTCTACTCTCCTAGCAACAGTCAAATATTTGAAACAGAATTGTGAGCTATAAGCATCCTGCTCTACACTGGATTTCAAAACTTGTTAGTATTATAAGTGGGGGCTAGTACTCTGTGAACAGTCTCTCCCTATTTCCCCATCCCCTAATTCTTTGTAAACACCACTGTTGTCTCCATTTCTCTGTTTGTCCTTTATACTTTTTAAATTTATTTTCATTTATTTTTAAAAAATTTTTGGCCTTTCTGCTCAGCATGTGGGATCTTAGTTCCCCAACCAGGGATCAAATACATGCTCCCTGCATTGGAAGCGCAGAGTCTTACCCACTGGACTGCCAGGGAAATCCCAGTTTGTCCTTTCAGGATTCCACATGTAAGTGACAACAAATGGTATTTATCTCTTTCTGTCTCACTTATTTTACTTAGCATAATGCCCTCAAGCTCCTTCCAAGTTGTTGCAAATGGCATGATTTCCTTCTCTCACATGGCTGTATATTGAATATGTCACATCTTTATCCATTCATCCATTGATGGACACTCAGGTTGTATCCATAGTTTGGATATTGTGAACAATGATGCAGTAAATGTAGGAAGGAAAATATCTTTCTGATGTCCTATTTTCATTTTCTTTTGAAAATACGCTGAGAAGTGGAATTGCTGTATCATATGGTGGTTTCCTTGATTGTGTTGTTTGATGCACATTTTTATTTTTTTGATGAGGTCCAATTTATCTGGGTTTTTCTTTTTTCTGCCTCTGTTTTTTGTGTCAAATAAAATATTTCTAGATATATAAATAAACACAAGATAGGGGGTACACATATAATTATTTGCCCTGTCAAAAATAGTTCCCCAGAACCAATGACTTTTCAGTACCAATGAACATAATTAGTGTATACCATTCGACAATAAAAGGAACAAGGGCTCCATGGAAAACTGATGATTCTAGAATTGGGTCAGGAAATATGGAAAATGAACCCAGAGCATCTTTGTAGGGTGTGAAAAACAAAAATTGCTCAAAAAATTTTGAAAAAACAGAGCAACATTACCAGGGGTATGGCAAAGTTATTTACAAAGGGAACTGACAGGAATAGCTCCCAATGGCCAATCTGAGAACAATTTGAAAATAAAAATATATAAATTTATATTGGATTTTAACCCAAAGTGTAATATAAATACCATGATTAATGGTAATGATTAATGATAAAAAATTAATGATTTCTTAATTACACAAACAAGGATAGGCAAATCTCCCACAGAGAAAAATTCCAGTTTATGCAGACACTCCCACTTCTAGAAAATGGAGCATAACTCCCTACCCATGAAGCATGGACCGTCCATCGTGATTTTCTTCCAAAGAGGACAGGATGGAAAGGGGGCATAAAACAATCACTTTATCCAATAGACACCTGACAAGCACTACCTCAGCCAGATGATCAATGAGAGCATCATCAGTGATCAATTGTGCTAAGAGAATATACACTTGATATGATGTGATGAGAATGGGATTTTTATCAGTAATATTCCTCCCGCAAACTCATAATCCAAGACTGCTGCTGCTGCTGCTAAGTTGCTTCAGTCATGTCCGACTCTGTGCGACCCCACAGATGGCAGCCCACCAGGCTCCGCCGTCCCTGGGATTCTCCAGGCAAGAACACTGGAGTGGGTTGCCATTTCCTTCTCCAATGCATGAAAGTGAAAGGGAAGGTGCTCGGACATGTCTGACTATGCATGAGTAAAATATCAGACAACTCCCAATCAAGGGACATTGTACAAAACATCTACTGAGTACTCCTCAAAACTGTCAATATCACCCAAAACAAAGAAATGTTAAAGCTAAGGGGAACCCAAGGAGACATTACAACTAAATGTTAGGCTGGTTTCCTGGCCAGGATCCTGGAGTGGGTAAAACCTATAGAAATCTGAGTAAAGTATGGGCTTTAGTTGATAATAAATAATGCATCAATGCTTCCTCATTAATTGTAATAAACGTATCATATTAGTGTAAGGTATTAGTAATAGGAGAAACTGGGTGTGGGCATATGAGAATTCCATGATTTTCACAAATATTATTCAAATCTTAAAGGGTTACAACAGAAAAGCTCAAATTAGTCTATTCACAGTTTCAAAATTAAAAAGACAAGGAAATATTGGGGAAAAGATGCTGAGTATGCTTAAAAAGGAAATAGAAAGGAAACCAAACGCAAGCACACAGAACCTGTAAGCGTGAAACAAACCTTCCTAAATTATCTTCAGCTTTTCTTCTCCCTTAACCTCCAATCCCATACGATATATTAACTGGGTCTCTTCCACCACAGAAACATCTCTGGATCCACTTTTTTCTCAAACCCCACAAACACTGCCCTGATCCAAACTCATAGATGTTTTGCCTGGATATGGCAAGAGCCACCACCCAAGGCCAGGGGTAGACTTGGAATCCTGTATTGCCCAAAATCCACTTTAAGATGTCTGCCAGTGGTATTTGCCACAGAAGAAGTCTGGCAAGTTGCAGCAGGGGTCAGGGTCTTGCCAAAGATACAAAGGTCCAGAGCAGACCTTTAGCTGTGCATACATGTGAGCATGCTCAGTCGCTCAGTCATATCCGACTCTTTGCGACCCCATGGACTGTAGTCCCCTGGGCTCCTCTGTCCATGGGTTTTCCCAGGCAAGAATGCTTGAGTGGACTGCCATTTCCTCCTCCAGAGTACCTTCCCACCCAGGGATCAAACTTGCGTCTCCCACATTGCAGGCGGATTCTTTAATACTGAGCCTCCAGGGAAGCCATGAGGAAACACAGGGATTTCTCAGAGGAGCAGAACATTCGCTGAGACTCCTTAAGCCAAGGGAGGTGCCTGTCCAATCGGTGATGCCCTGGGCAAGATCAGCCTGGGAACAGGGTGGTGTGTTTCCACACAGAGGCTGTTGCAGAAGATGCTGGATCCTGGAAATGACCTCCAGATGAGTCGGTGGGGGCAGGGGGCAGTTTGGGCCTCCTACCAGCTGAAAGACTGAGGTTCTTACGTACCCAGAGCAAGAACCCAACCACACCTAACAGCCATAACCAATAAGGGGCATGAGTAGTACCTGTTATGAGAGCTGTCACGTATCCATCCTGGAGTGCCCCCCAGGGCTGTGGTCCTGGCCTTGGCCCCAGGGCATGGATGTCCTCATGGAGGCTAGGGTGGCAGCTCTCCTGCAGCACCATCTACACTCCCCTCCCTCTCCTGGCCAGTCCCAGGCAAGTCAGATGGGATCTCCAGGGGCTTGCTGCTTCCACCTCTCTGGGGCAGCCAACCCTCTGTGCAGCCTGCACCCCTGGGATGCCAGATTCCTTTCCTCCCTGGTTCCTTTCCGAATCCTCATTGGAGTCTGTGGCCTCTGGCACCTGGGAGAGAGCCCTGGGTACGATCCCTGCCATCTGCTAGAGCCTGTCCTCTGCTCAAATAGCCCGACTGGCTAATAGCTGGCTGTGCAGGTGGCTGACCAGACACCCCTCTGCCTCTCTTACTCAGGCTCAAAAGCCATGACCTAATAGTCACATTCAAAGATCCTGAGTTTACTCCAACACGTGGGATTCCACAGGAAATGGTCTGAACCACCTCAGGATCATAGAGATGTGCCCCGCACATCTGGCAATGATTACTACTGACCCACCACGAGGAGACTCACCTAGGGGCTGTGTCAAGTCCTGTAGGCTCGAGCTGAAGCACCGTGGAAGGGGATGCTGCTCTGGGACTTCTACACACATAAGGTCATCAGGATCAGGGCCTAAGCCGTTCTCAGTAGTGGGGGGCAGGCAGGACAAAACCCAAGGCCAGGTTCTGAGGGAGAGGGGGCACTTTGGGCAGGAGCGGTGGGAGGCCTCGTGACTGGGGCCCATGAGGAGTATGATCCCAACCCCAACAGGGACCTTTGGCAGCTGGCTGCTCTCCTCCTGATGGAGACTGAGCAGAGCCCCGAAGGGGCTGACAGTGCAGCTCACCAGGGGTGGTGGCAGGCTGTGGGTGGGGGCCGGTGAAATTCCTGCAGCCAGCTCCCTGTGCGCCAGCCTCTCTCAAGGGTCAGAAGTGCAGGACTTTAGTCTCTGGGAGAGAAGTCTCACTCAGAGTTGTCTGTCTGTGTGTTTTCCTGACTTGATGATTAACTCCCAGGCACCCGTGTCCCTTCAGAACAAATGGTCGTGACAAAAATGCTTCTTCTCCAAATTCACTGGTCATGGGTCATCACATGACCCTTCCAAAGTGAAGAGGCCTGGCAGGGCCATGTCCCCATGTATGCAGGGAGAGAGGAAGACAAGAAGTGAATGAATACATGACATCACTCCAATTCCACACTGCCTAGCAGATGCTCAACAAAGAGCAGCGGTTAGAATTTATGACAAAATCTCCTTTGTTTTGGGGAAGAGAGTCTGAGCAGGTCCCATGGGTCTTGAAATTCTCCACCATTTCCAAGTGTCCACTGACTATGCGGCAGGTGCCACGTATGTGGCCAGAATCACATCTTCTGTTCCCATTGTTCTCTGACACTCAGCAGGGAGAGCTGCCCCTTCAGCCCCCTGCACCTGCCCACACATCCCACTGCAGTGAGTGACCTCAGCACCTCCTTAGGCCCGAACTCGCTCCTGTCATTTGATGCCAGGCACAACCTTAACCTCTGAGTCTCTGCTGCCTCCACACTTCTGAACCTGCCTGAACATAGGGACACTGGTGGACGTTGCATTTTTCTGACTAGTACTTATTTATTTTGTTATTTGGATCGCAGACTCTGTCCCTCTCTCCTCTGGAAACAGTTTTGATTTCAAGATACCTCAGAATATCGGCAGCTCAATAGGGAACAGAATTTAAAAACCAGTCAAAATTGCTGCTCTGGGCGTTTTCCTCTTAGAGGTTGTATTATTCAACTTGGGTATATGCGTGTGTTTGAGGGGTGGGAATGGCAAGCCACTCCCGTAATCTTCCCTAGAAAATCCCATGGATGGAGGAGCCTGGTAGGCTGCAGTCCATGGGGTCACTCAGTCGGATACAACTGAGCGACCTCACTTTCACTTTTCACTTTCACGCATTGGAGAAGGAAATGGCAACCCACTCCAGTGTTCTTGCCTGGAGAATCCCAGGGACGGGACAGTCTGGTGGGCTGCCGTCTATGGGGTCGCACAGAGTCGGACACGACTGAAGCGACTTAGCAGCAGAAACAGCAGCAGCAGCAGCAGCAACCAGTGTCTTTCCCAGCTGGGAATCAAAGTTCCAGGATCCAGTCACCCAGCAGGATTTCTACACACAGCAGCTTCTCTTCACTCATTTTATCCCTCTGAAATCTAGAGCATGCTCACAAGTGGCCAAAATAAAGTCCACATGACCAAATAAATGGTCATTTCAATATAATTGGTAATCAGCTTTCCCAGGACAGAGAGAAGAGGGCCAGCCCAGGGAGTACTGGGCCATACTGCAAAGCAACATTTGCTCTTCTCCAGGATTCTGAGCAGATGGTGGGGCAGTGGTAGAAAACACGTCCTTTGCCCCTGTGGTCCACAGCAATGCAACAACAGTCAGAACCCCTTCCTTCCTGCCCAAGAAAGAGATCTCTCTGTGTTTTATCCAAGATGCAAAAGGATACCTCACAGCAATGATCCATTTCAGACGTTCCCATCACCCCCAAGGCACACTGTCTGCAAGTCTGAGGGATGCCACCACGCAGCCTCATCACGATCACCTCCCACAGAAGGAACCCAGCTTCCCAAAGCCCCAGAACGCCCTAGCTCAGACATGAACATTTTAGCGTTCCTCCAGGAGCCCAAGCGCCCCACCCCGTGTTGCCTGGTTTAGTGCGAATAGGGGACTTCTCTCCACCTTCTTCGTCTGACTATGGCTCCTAGATCATCGCTCAAGGTGTGGGGGTATCCGGATTCTCCTAGTGTCTCCACTGCCAACCCAGCCTTTCATGCAGCAGAGGCACCATAAAGGTCTTCGGAATACATGAGCCAGTGAGCAGGGGACTCAACTAATTATCTGCTACTTCCTTAAATAACCCAGGCAAATCCAAATGAACAAGACATTATTTACTTTTTGAAAATGACACACAAGAAGGACAGAACCACGAATTCACTACAATTGCTTTTATCATCTCTTCCATCATCAATATTACTGCTAAGTAAGCTCACTTTTCCAAAAGATTCCTAATTCCAACTCCACTGCATCCTGTTCAGGACCATAAAACACAATCTCTTGTCTTTTGTAAAATCTCTTTTACAAAGCAGCAAAACTCTTGCTCATGAACTGGGTAAGCACAAACGCACTGTGATCAGCATCATTCACGAAGCTAAGACACTGAAGTTTATTTAGCCTTCTATGAAAACAATCAAAGTTTGAAAATTTTCTAAGGAAAACAGGTGAATTTCCAAGTCATCATACAGAACAGGAACACAAAGAACCTATACACTGGTTCCCCAAACTGCCCAGGCCCTCACTTCTGAGAAGGCTGACCGCTCCCTCTTCAATCGCACAGTGAAGGATCATATGGATGCTGCTCTGGCTCAGGCCGTCTCATCCTCCTCCCTTGAAGCCTCTGCAGACTGAAGTGGGAAGGCCCTCAAAGCCCCTTGATTGACCCTGAGCAGAAATGCCATGATTTCCCACTTGCTGGTCTCTGCATAAGCCCGGGGACCCCACAGGAACTCATAGCGGGCAGGGTGGCTGTAAGGCACCTGCCGGTACTCCAGGTACCCCTCCTGCACCCACGCGTGGGTCAGAAGCATCCTGGGCTCCCCAAAGACACAGTGCACACTCCCGACACACACACCCAATCTGCTGAGTGCTCCCCAGACCTTCTCCTCAGGAGCGCGGTCTCCATTCCGCATGATCAGGTTGAGGACCAGCACCAGGAGGCCGGCCTTGGGGATGCTCTGCCCACTGCTCAGCATCGCATCACAGGTGAGGCCCAGGATGGGGGCCATGATGTAGATATGCTCCCTGGGGTCCACCTCCTTCACTTCCACACCGAAGACCAGCTGCAGGCACTGTGAGGCTTGGCTGAAGACCTCCGGGAAGTATTCCTGGTTATCCCTGAGGACCTTATTCTGTATTTCCGCCTGGGAGGTCAGCTCCTTGGCTCGATACTTGATGAGCAGGAACTTCACTAGGCTAGTTATCATCCTCTTCAGCGCTTCCTTGGGCAAGGACTCCCCAGTGGCTAAGGAGGACACTGTGGGGGAGGAGGCTGAGGCAGATGCAGCCACCCCTGCCTCAGCCCCCAAGAGATGTGCATTCACCAGCCCCTGGGCCTCACCAGCGTCCTGAAAATCTTCCTCGGGCTTGTTCAGCTCACTCATCTCGACAAGGAGAGCAATGCCTGGGATCAAACGACAGACAAGAGTCAGCCAGGGTGACAGGTGGGGACCACAGGCCAGGCTGGAGGAGAGCGGGGCTTTGAATGGCCTTAGCTGAGAACCACACTCTCGGTGGACTGACACAGGCAACTTACAGGTCTCCTCCTGAGGGGTGCTCTCAGATCTCAAAGGGGCAAACTTCCGGGGCAGCCAGTCCCCTGGCTACCGGAAGGAGGAAGTGAGGTGGCTCCCCAAGGGGCAGTCAGCAGAGTCCAAGATTTCCACAACTGACAAGGTGGTGGGATTAGGCCCTGGTGGGGTCCCCTCTGTTCTGGGATGGGGAGTCCCTGGTTCACACTCAGGGTACCCTCCTCACCTTTACTCCTGGTAGGACACGAGCATCAGTCCTCTGCCTTCGCCTCCTGGTACCTGCAGCTCCTGTGAGAAAAAGGTAGGTGGCAGCTCGGGGGTATTCTGCGGCACAGCCCTGAGCCTTCCGTGATAGTACGTGGCGTGGACTCTGTGAGGTCCCCCCAGCTGTGTGGTGGGAAGTCCCCTCAGGACTCCCTTGTAGTGCTCACCTTGCCCCTGGCACGACCTGGTCCCTCCCCTGTGGGGACCTGCATGGAAATTCAGAACAAGATCCCAGCCTGAACAGAAAGCGCTAAGAGGCTCCACATGCGGCCAAACCTGCCCGGGGCTTCCAGTGGGTCCTAGGCTGGGGAGATGCTCGGTCCTCAGCTCATCCTCACATCCTGCCTGGCCTCCCAGCACTGACCACAGGGGCAGGGGTCTGCTTAGTCCTCCCTCGGGTGTGGGAAGTTCAGCCTCTGCTGACCTGAAGCCTCCGCCCTCCACCCAAAAAACCTCACCTCCCGAGGTCCCTAAGCCAGAGGTCAAGAAACTGCTCACCCCACCCTAGGGCCTCCAGGAGTCCCCACAAGGGCCAGGATCCCTGCCTCCCTGTTGGGGTGTTTCCGCCTCAGTCCATCCTCGCATGCAGCCTGGACTTCAGGCAGGACCGGAGATTGTCCCGTCCGCCATTTTGAGACCCCGCCGCTTTCATAAGATACCCAGTCTCTCTGAGACCAGCATGTAAGGAAGGCACAGAGAGTGTGCTCCCAGGGCCGACTACAGGGGCGGGGATCTGTGGGGCTCCGTCGGTCCTCACGCAGGGTCCCCTCAGTCCTCCTTCAGGCACCTCACCTGCCTCCGGGCGAGACCTGGGATTCTCGCCTCTCCCCAACTGAAGCCCCGCCCCTTATACCAGGGCCCCAGTCTCTCCAAGACCCGGATGTCAGGAAGTCAGACCGTGCCTGCTGCGCTCATCCTACCCCCACAGCTGTCCTGGACTGACGACAGAGATGAGCTTCTCTGAGGTATCCTCTGATTGGGGTTCAGGGTCCTCTAGTTCCTCCTCAGCGTCCTCAACCTGACACCTCACCAGGCGTAGGAATCGGGCCACCTAAGGCCCCGCCCCATATGCAAGGTCCCCAGTCTGAGATCCGGATGTCAGGAAGTCAGCCCCCATACCAGGTCTCCAGTCTGAGATCCGGATACAAGGAAGTGAAACCACGCACGATGGGCTCATCCTGCTCCACAGCTGCCATGGACCAACAGCAGCTTCAGGCTTCTCTGAGGTCTCCTCTGATTGGGGTCCAGAGTCCGCACAGTCCTCCCTCAGGGTCCTCAACTTAAAACTCTGGAGGAACCGGGCTTCTTCCTTCTGCTCACGTGAGGACACGCTCCCTTTCCCAGGTCCCCAGTTTCTCTGAGACCTGGATGTCAGGAAATGCAACATGTGCTCATCCACCCTCTGTGCTCCCTGAGCCTTGACATGAGAGTCCCACCTTGGGTCAACATTAGGGGCATCCTTGGATCTGCCAGGGCTCAAGATGAGGTCCCTGAGAGAGGCTGTAAGGAACCCCACAGATCCCTGCCCCTGCTGTCAGCCCTGGGCCACGCTGGTGATGGATGAGCACTTGGCAGCCTGTTCTGACTTCCACATCTGCATCTCAGAGACATTAGGCAACTGATAGAAGGGGCAGGGCCTCAGATGGGCAGTGGAGAAGATCTTAGTTCTTTTGAGGTCAAGGTGAGGATGCTGAGGGAGGACTGAGGGGACACTGGACCCCAGAGAAGTGGGCTGTAGGAGGACATAGGGCAAATGAACATATGCTGCATTTCCTGACATCCAGGGCTCAGAGACCCCACTCCAGTACTCTTGCCTGGAAAATCCCATGGGTGAAGGCTGTAGTCCATTGGTCGCTAAGAGTCGGACACGACTAGGCGACTTCACTTTCAGTTTCCACTTTCATGTACTGGAGAAGGAAATGGCAACCCACTCCAGTGTTCTTACCTGGAGAATCCCACGGATGGGGGAGCCTGCTGGCCTGCCGTCTATAGGGTCGCACAGAGTCGGACACGGCTGAAGCGACTTAGCAGCAGCAGTAGGGCTCTGAAAGACTGGGGACCTGATATAGGCGGCTGACTTCCTAACATACAAGGTTCAGACTGGGGTCCTGGTATAGGGAGTGGACGTCCTGACATCTGGGTCTCAGAGAGACTGGAGTCCTGGTATAAGGGCTGGGGGCTTAGTAAGGGAGGAGAGAGAATCAGAAGTCCTACCCAGACTCAAAGTGTGGTTCCTGAGGAGGACTGAACAGACCCCAGATTCCCGCCCCTGTCATCGGCCCTGGGAGCCCCTGGGGTGAGAAGAGCACACTAGGCCTGTCCTGACTTCCTGACGTCCTGGTATCTGAGAGACTGGGGGCCTGGTATGAGGAGAACGGACTCAGGTGCGGAGAGGACAGAGCCCAGGTGAGTCAGCTTTTCCCATCAGCTTTAGCATCAGTCCTTCCAATGGATATTCAGGGTTGATTTCCTTTAGGATGGACTGGCTTGATCTCCTTGCTGTCCAAGGGACTCTCAAGAGTCTTCCCCAGCACCGCAGTAGTACTATTTTATACATAGTCATGTGTATCTGTTAATCTCAAACTCCTAATTTATCGCTTCCCCTGCTTTTCCTCTTTGGGGATAAGTTTGTTCTCTGAGACTGTTTCTGCTTTGTAAACAATTTCATTTGTATCATCTTTTTAGATTCCACATATAAGTGATACCATAGAATATTTGTCTTTCTCTTTCTGACTTCTTTCTCTTAATATGATAATCTAGATCCATCTGTGTTGCCACAGATGGTATTACTTCATTATTTCTCATGTTTGAGCAGTATTCCTGTGTGTGTGTGTGTGTGTGTGTGTGTGTGTGTGTGTGTTTGCATGCGCTCACGCACACACAGGCGCAAACCACATCTTTATCCAGTCATCCGTTGATAGACATTTGGGTTTCTTCTATATCTTGTCTGCTGTAGATAGTGCTGCAATGAACATTGGGGTGCATGTCTCTTTTCATATTAGAGTTTCTGTCTTTTCCAGGTATATATTTAGGAGTGGGATTGCTGGATCATCTGGTAGTTCTGTTTGTAGTTGTTTAAGGATCCTCCATACTGTTCTCCCTATTGACTGTACCAATTTACATTTCACCAACTGTGTAAAAGGGTCACCTTTTCTCCACACCCTCTCCAGCATTTATTCTTCATAGGTTTGATTGATGATGGCCATTCTGACCAGTGTAAGGTGATACTTCATTGGAGTGTTGATTTGTACTTGTCTAATAGTTAAGACCTTATGCTGAGCTTCTTTCATTGTGCCTCTTGGACATCTATGTCATCTTTGAAGAAAGGGTCTTCTTTGGAGAAAGGGTTTTGTGTCAGGGTCACACAGGCTGGGTAGCTCAAACTACAACTCCAGTTGGTTCAGGAGGCCAGCAACTGAGGTCAAGGTGTCGACTGACGTTGGTTCTCGTGACGGATGTGGAGACTGTCCCATATCTCCCCCCTCACTTCTGGGGCTTTCCTGGCCGTGGTGGGCGTGTCTGTGCTTGGAGAACTCCACCTTCCTCTTCACCTGGAGTTCTCCTGTGTCTGTCTGTCTCTAAATGTGTCCTTTGTATGGGGACAGCCATACTGTTAGAGGAGGTTCCATCCTAATGAGCTCACCTGACCACCGTCAGCTCTGAGAAGACCTTTCCTTTGTCTGTAAGGTCATCCTGACGTACTTGAGATTTAGGCTCCAGCACCTGACTCTGAGTGGACATGATGTGACTCCTCACACCCTACAAAGGCTCTGAGGTAGGAACACACTGGAATGTGTGTTCCATCCATATGAAGGATGGCCTTCATAGATACTGGGGGTGAATCCAGGGCTGAAGAGAGCAGACCACTAGGGTAGATGCCAGATAAGGTGGGGCCTTGTGGGCCTGTGAGAACTGAGGTTCTGCTGTGTTCGGGGAAGGAAAGGCATGAAAGGCCCTGAGCTGGGTGCCTCTGGGACTTTGTCCCCGTCCTCACAGACACATGGAAATGGAGGCTCCCTGCAAGGTGCTGAGATGCTGCTGAGGTTCAGGACCACAGTTCTGCTCCTCTTCCTCCACTCCCTTACAGTAAACAGGGAATCCCAACCAGGTACAAGGAAAGAAGTGAGAATGGAGGTGCATATGGTCATGTCCCCTACAGTCATGGGCTATCTCTCTATCCCTCGGCTCCTCCTCAGCAGTTGAACGAGGTGACAGTAACCTAGCATGTTATTTGAGGTTTGAATTCTGTGACCCTTGCATGGTGCCATCCCAGCACCTGGCAAGAACACATCCATCCTAGTAGTTTCTGCTCTCTGTTCTTTCTCTAGGGTCTGGGCAGGGGACAGTGCATCTGCTGACAGTGGAGGCCATGGTGTGGGAAGGGCTGGGAAGAAGATGGCTCCCAAAGGTGAAGACACCTGGGGAAGACACCTGGCAGAGCATCTGAAGTCCAGGGCAGCCCCAGGGTCAAGGCCAGATTGGTTAGCACAGATCTGTGCTCAGCATCCCTGGGCTAAGATGGGGGATCTGCAGATCATGGGCAGTGATGGGGCCAGGGAGCTGAGGGTTGGGGTGGGGCCCAGGGCTGGGGGAAACCAAGCCCAGGACTGTGCCTGTCTGTGCTGGGAGAGGACCAGAGCCCAGCCACTGGGCTGTGAAGCCAGGGGACCCGCTCTCCCTCCTGAATGCTCCCAGGTTTTCTACTCCCTCTGTCTTCAAACTCACCTCATGCCTCTCTCCCACTGTCCTACCCTCCTTCCTGACCTCCCCACAGACTGCATGTGATGGACGGGTCCTCTGGCTCGCCAACCCCTGTCTACAGACAGTGTGGAGATGGATGGACGGAGCCAGCCCTCTGTGATCCTCCCCTCTGTGTCAGTAAGCTTGGAGGATGCTCGGACATGTGGGGCTGATGTCGGGTACAGGGCTGAGCTTGGAGGCTGCTCTGTCAGACTCCTGGCCTTTGTGAATCTGTGTTTCCACAGCCACGTGAGGCCCTGGGAGCCCTGGGAGAAGAAGTTCAGCTGTCTGTCCTTCTGAAAGTCTTATCCAGGTTTCTTCTTAAATGGTGTCAAGAACCTAGAAACGTGGGGGCGGCCCTTGCTATGCGGATCTGGCCCTGTTCCCTGGCCGTCCACATCAGGCACCGGACTGGGAGGATGTGGCCTGGTGTGAGCTGCTGGAGCAGAGGCTGTGGATGAGTCCCGCCCAGATCCAGGTCTGCATGTGGCACTTGTCTCTGTGCATGTACATATGTGTGTGTGCCAGGCAGAAAACATGAGAGGCCCCACAGCACCCAGCCTGGGCTCCCGATCCCCACTGCCTGCAGCAGAGCCAGAGCAAATCCCCTGACTCCCCAGGGTTGAGGCCTCATAGTAACAGCTGTCTGTTGGTGAATCACTTGGGGACCTGATGTCCACCGGCTCCCCTCCAGGGCCCTCCTGCTCTGACCTTGCGGCCTGCAGTGGTCAGACTGAGAGCTAATCCTGTCCTGGTGAGTTCCTGGAGCACCAGGCCTCTCCCTTTCATTTTTCTCCCTCCCTCGCTTGGCCTCATCCTGAATTCCCTTTGCTGAGGTGAGCCCACTGAAATGCTCAGACAGAGAATCCAGTTCACCCAGGTTCCCTTCCGTAATGTGGTCTTAGTCTCTAGCAGGCGTGACTTTGAATCACCTTGTTCTCCTTCTGTGTCCTGTCTGCACGCAGGTCTCGTGGATATTGGGGTCACTTTGCTGTGCCCAGAAAACCTAGGTCCCGACAAGGTGTAGAAGCTGCAGAATCAAGCCTTGCTGCCTGACCTGCAACAGAAGTGCTGACTGTACTCACCAACCCCCGCTGGCTGCTGCAACCTGCCCCAGGGAGGGCCTGGAAGGACATCTTCCAGGTGGACATCCTCGAGCACCTGATCCCCTTTGGGCAGAAGGCCTGTCCAGACTAGGCTGTCAAGTGGAAGGTGACCAAGAGACCAGCTCATGGTGATACTGTCCAGTCACCATCATGCCCTGGACATGCTCACCTGGTTCAGTCTGAATTGGCCCCGACTGGCAGTGGGCTGCCCACTTGGGGCAGGGCTGGGCCCAGGACTTCCATTCTGTGTTGCTGCTCTGGACTCAGCGACAGTCTCCGGGACTTTGACCTTTACGAAAAAGTGGTATCGCCACTCGTTGTGGACCTGCTGGGTCTGGGTGGTTGTGAATGTGTTGTTAAGAAACCGGTTAGAGTTTTTTCCTCTATGTTCTGGTCCAAACTTCACAATGTTGGAACAGTGTCCAGCAGGTGATGGGGGAGGGCCAGGGGCTGGGCTGAGCCTCAGCAGCGGCAAGGCCTCTGGTTCATGGAGAGGCCCACAGGCCTAGAAACAGGCCATGGTTTGTCCTTGAAGGTGACCCTTGCCCTGCTGAAAAGTGTCCCTTGGCTCACAAAGTGTGTGTGTGTTGGACGCGGTGCCTGGCTATTCCATGTCCAAAGATAGGCTCCTAAATGCAGCTGTGAGCTCAGAACGACACGGGCTAGTGTTCACCTTGTGGAAACCTTGTACTTGTCTTTGGGTTTGAGTCATTGTTTGCAAGGCCTTTGGCTAGTGGGGTCACCCTACTTTCCAATAGGCCTCTTGGGGAGGCCCCTGGATTGGGAGCTGGAGATTCTCAACTATTGATCAGAAGCTTATGGCATCATCGGGGGACACAAGAGGAGGCCCTTCTGCTTCAGGGTGCATGATTCATGGAAGGTGACACACCCAAATTCAGGAGCCCGGCTGGGCTGTCTGCTGAGTGGCAGGCAGGCAGGCACTGGGACCAGCCTGTCCTGGGCTCGCCTCAGTGCTCAACTTGTGAGTCAGACCCTTGGCAAAGCGTGTGAAATGCTGCTGCTTCAGATAAAAATGGACCATGAGGACTGGACCGAAGCTTACCTGGGGCATGGGCTTCCAGCCTCATGTGGCTCGTCCAGTGCTGTGTGTGAATAGCATGGATGGACAGAAAGAACACAGACTCAAAGTTCTTGTTGAATTCTTTATTTACTCCAGTGAAGTTTTGCTTTACTGTATTAGAGCCAGAAATAGACTTTTTATTACAAGAGAGTGCTTTTGAGTGTCCCTGGGGATCTTGCAGCTCAGGGACTGGGATTGTCCTTGAACTATTCACAGAGGGCACACTTGTAATCTGAGGACTCCTGCTCCTCTTCCACCTCAGGGGCCTCACCTGGGGCCACGACTGAAATAGCCACCTTCACGATGGAATAATAGGTGCTGTACATAATAATCACCGAACCATAACCTGGGTACTCTGGGAGGCTCTGGCAGACCCTGCGGTGTCCCTTCCAGCAGTAGCCGGGGATACAGATGTGGCATTTCTGGATGTACCCTCTCCACTGCCGTGTTCGCTGGGAAGATGGTATGTCTCGGCCTGCACGGCTACACTGCCCATGTACCAGAGGCCACAGAATAGAAAAGAGTGCTGGCCGTGAGTTCCGTGAAGAGTTGGGGTTCCCTTCTGGGCCTTCTTGTCAGCCTCTTGGGTGGACTCGTTGTGATGGAGTCGAGGAGAGTGTCTGGTTGTCAACACTCGCTTCTTTCTCTTTGGAGTCATCGTTGTGCTGGTGGTAGGCTGAGCAGTGGTTATGGGGTTGCCTTTCGTCTGGATGTTCTGCAGGAAGAGAGGCTTGTCTCTCTGAAAGTTGGAGCTGTGATACATCTGAAAGGAAATGGATTACTTTAGCCTTGTGGGGGAGAATAGCCATTCTTCACTGCCCTCCTCCCCACCACAGTCCTGGCCTTCACTAAGGAGGGAGACAAGGTCTCTTCATTCCTGGCAGGTTATGAGGCCCTATCGAGTGTGCTCCCTAGAGCTCTCCTGGGGTCGGCCTCGCTTGAGGTGTTACTAGTGGTCCCTGGCATCAAGTGGCCTCTCAGGATCTGGAGTCACCCATGTGGATCCTGTCTAAGGGGATTTGTGGAACATAAAAGGCCCTGCTTTCTTCTCTTTCCTTAACCACCCTCTCATGAATAAAAAAGTTCTCCTGGGAAATGAAAGCCGTCCCGCACTCGGCTCGTCTAGTCTAGTCTCCCTGGAAGGGCTTTCTTCTTTACCATCATGCTCTTTTCCCCTACACCTGAAGGATGGATTTTACTGAGCCCATACAAGTTCAGTTCACAGATGAAACTCTGGATGCTGTCTGTCTCGAAATTCCTCTCCACACCTCTGCGTTGGAGGACCTCTGTCTGCAAGAGATCTTCCTTGATGACCACTGTGTCTCCCTTGTCATTCCAGCACACAAAGGTGAAGGCTGCATCTTCCATGATTATCCAGAGCTTCATGGGAATGCCAGCCTGAGGACAGTGTTGTTCTCTTCCTTGTTGGCTGTTTCTGCATTTGGGCCCTAGGGGAAGTGTTGTCTTGGGAGCCCAGATGTAGGCTCTCGGGTTGGTCACCCTGCTTTGCCTGAATACACCTCCCCTGAATACACATTTGCATCGGGGAAGAATGGGGGGTCTCCTACTGTGGGCTCCCCTTCAGTTGATGGGGCCAGCGGGGCTGTATGTGCCTCATTGGAAATCCAACTAGCCATGGAGCCAGTCTAGCTCAGGAGCATTCTCTACCCAAGCAGTGAATGTTCAGGGCAGAAGGGCCTCAGACTAGGGTCGGGGGGCCCCATAAATAATCTCTGGAGATTCTAGAATCTGGCAGCAAATTAAGTGGTCAGCTCCCTTGTTTCATGATGTCACACAGGTGATGTGGAGAGGCAGCCCTGCACCCAGTGTGGGGGAGGGGGATATGGACAGGGGTGGGATCCCCAGCTTGTTTCTTGTCTGAAAGTACAGAAAAACATGTTTCAGGTTGCCTGAAAAACCGCTTATCTGCTGCCAGATGCCTTGTTTCAAGGGGCCAGGCCCTGGATGGATTGAGAAACACGCCCCCGGCTCCACCTCCTTCCTTCCCTACCAATGGGTAGGCCTGTGGCTGGCTTCTGCTTAAGGGCCAGGCCCTGGTGAGCCCTGGCTCAGCTTCCACTGAGAGAGACCCCAGGGGTCAGATGGGCTCCTGGCGACTGTCCCTCCCAGATAACCGGGTCCATAGTGCACTGCATTGCCTAGCCTGAGTTATTTGTCCATACCCCCACCAACCCCCATCCTCATCTCCTTGCCCCTCTTCTGGCTTTGGTCTATCCCAAATGGTGCTGCCGGTAGGTAGGTCCCACTCAGATGGCCCCAAAGTCAGAGTCCTGTTGTCCTGCCCCCAGCAGCCCCCAGGTCGAGCTCTCCCAAGAATAGGCTGTGCTCAAGCACAGTGGGAGTGACCTCATGTTCCACTTGAGTGTTCCCCAAGCACCTGAGACACAGACTCCACACGACGCCGTGTGGGAGGGCACAGCCAGGTGCTCTGCTGAACTTGCAGCCTCCTTAATTCTGCCCACCCCCAGAAGTCATCCCACTGAACATTACAGGTTGTTGCCTTCAGTTTCCATTTCTTCCTACAAAGACCACTCTCATGGCTCACCTTGGGAAAACCTGGGTGTGTGCTTTCCCTGCTCCTTTCCCGGAGTCTCAGACTTGGATTCAGACTCCCTGGAAGCTGACTCGACATCCCTGTTTCCTTTTGTAAATGGGGTGGTTTGGCTTCTGCTATCCCCAGTCCTGGCCTCCCACGTCCAATTTGGGTGTCCCATGGGTACATGCCCTTTTAAGGACTTGACTGGGGCTCAAGATACAGCCTGTTCTGTTGGAAACAAGCATTTCACTGCCAACTCTGACTTTCTCCAACCCTGCCCCTGCCCCTTCCCCCACCACCACTGTGGACCTCTTCTCCCTTACCCAGATGGCTGGTACATTGAATGATTTTGTTAGCTTACAGGTTAGGTGCTTTGCAAGGGGCCTCCTTTATACACACTCACTTCCAGGGCCAGTTGAGCTAGATGTGACCAAAGGATGCCCCTGTCTACCTGTATTTGAAAATGGATGAGAGTCTGGGTGTGGGACTGGATGCAACACAAGTGAGAGTCACCTGTCTTTACTGCACATGCATGATGGGGCAGTGGATTTGGAGATGTGTTCTCTGACCTTTGTGGGCCACTGTTCTTCAAAATCACCATGTAGGGGAGAGACCAGCACCTTTGAAACGCCCATGTGTGAGGACCCTAGGGCACTGTGCCCCTAGGGACAGTGTCCCCCTAGTTCTGCCACTCAGCAGGGTCATTTGCCCTGTATGAGGGCCACAGCCTGGTGTCTGAAAGGGGAGAACTAAGAAGGTGTGGAAGAGGCTCTCCCAGGGCATTTCGACCTGAAGACTGGCGGCCAGAATGGAGTTTCCAGGCCTTGACTTGGGCTTGCTCCTTTGCCTTTGCGCTCCTAAACAGGTTGACAAGGCATTGCTTCAGGTTGGTTCATCTGACTGGAACATGACCCTGGAGGCTGTGATTGTCGGTGGAGGCTGCTGGTTGTTCCTCCGAAGGGGACGGAAGACTGGTATCTGTGGGCAGCTTGGCTAGGTGGCTTTTCCTGCCCCCACCCACCCCACTCGGGGCCCCTCCTCGCCCGTGGGTCCTGAAGGAGCTGCGGTTTCTGGTCCCCATCCTCCAGGCACCACCCGGGGCCTGACAGTGGGTTCGCATGGCACCAAGGGGTCTTCCTCAGCTGGTGTTCAGGACACATGCATTGGGCACACACAAGCTCTCATGATGTCAAAGGCCTGCCCTTCTCAGCCTGGCTCTCCTGACCCTGTGCTTGGTGTCCCTGCCCCGAGTCCCCAGCGGAGAGACCCTCCAGCTTCTCCCCTTCCTCACTGCAGCTGGAGAGACCTGGGGCCTCGGAGGTCTGCCTGTGTTCCCTGCACTCCTGTATCGGAGGAGGCTCCTGTAGGCCCTTATCCCAGTGGGCACTGAGGCCATACAGTCAGGCTCTCCCCTCTTCCAGCTGAGTGAGGAGCTGGTCAGCCTGGCAGGTTCAGTTGAGCAGGTGGACCCATGGCATCAGCAGAGACAGGGAGCCACCCTCACATGGAGGCACTGGCACTGGACAGAGACACTGTCCCTCAGCAGAGTCAGTTCTCAGCCAAGCACACAGCAGCTCCACACTGCTTCTTATTCTCCTTGTCCCCTTCCTTCCACGGGCTTGCATTTTGTCACCTCAGAGGCATCGTGTAGTACTGACAAGAGGAAGGTGTGGGAAGTCAGAAGGATGGGCCATGGCATGGGGTGGGTGGGAAGGGCGAGGACTCCAGAGGAATTGGGATCAGGGCTCTGAGCCCTCCCAGGCCCTCACTAGCAGATGGTCTTGGGAAGATGCCCAAGCCCCGTGGCCTCAGTTCTTCATCTGGGAGGCGAGCGGGTGTGTGGAGCCCCATGTGTTGCATTGCAGGATGGGCCTGAGGGACAGTACAGAGCTCGCAGGGCCTGGCAGCTGTTGGCACTGTGATGACAGGATGGCAATCTCGCACAATGTTGCCGCCAGACACTCCTCCACTCTCCACTGTGGGATGGGGTTGGCTGTTTTGTGGCCCAGGCATGTCAGAGAATATGACCCTCAGTAGGATGTGGAATAGCTAACCAGCCAAACAGGATGTTTCATAAATAAAACTAAGAAACTTTTCTACTTAGACCATAGTGGACCACAGTGTCTGTCGCTCATCCATGTCTGACTCTTTGCAATTCCGTGAACTGTAGCCTGCCAGTCTCCTCTGTCCGTGGAATTCTCCAAGCAAGAATACTGGAGTGTGTCGCCATGCCCTTCTCCCGGCAATCTTCCTGACCCAGGAGTCGAACCCAGGTCTTCCACAATGCAAGCAGATTCTTCATCATTTTAGCTACCTGTTAAGCCCCATTTCCAGTTAGAGGACCTGTTAAATTTGGGTGTGGAGGAGTGTTCCAGCAGGACCCAAGCTGCTATAGGAAATAGAAGCAAGAACCACTCTCGTCCTCTGCCTCAGCTGGTCTTCCATCCAGACCGTTATTTTCCTTCATTGCAGCCCCAACAAAGGTTGATTCGTTGATTTCGGTGGGCAAACACAATCAAGAAAACTTAAAGCTAATTAACACCTTATGATCTGGATCCCCTGTCCCAGGAAAAAGAGAATTGTTTCATGGATTTCTTGGGCACCACTTCAAGGGAGTGCGACCAAGTTCTGCAGAATTCCTAGCAGATATGTGGTATGGAAACACCTCATTTGCCCCTGTGATCAACAGCAATGCGACAAGAGCCAGGGCCCCTTGCTTCCTGTCCAAGAAAGAGATCATTCTGGACTTTATCCAAGATGCAAAAGGACACTTCACAGCAATGATTCATTTCAGAATTTCCCACACACTGTCTGCAAGTCTGAGGGCTGCCACCACCCGTCCTCATCACGATCACCTTCCACAGAAAAAACCCAGCTTTCCAAAGCCCCAAACCACCCTGGCTCAGGTGCCGACACTCCAACGCTCCTCCTGTAACCCCACCACCCCGCCCTGTGTTGCATGGTTCATTGCGACTAGGGGATGTCTTTCCAGCTTCCTCATGTGACAGCAGCTCCTAGACCTTCGCTCGAGGTGTGGGGGTGTCCTGTTTCTCCTAGTGTCCCCACTGCTAACATAGAATTTCACAGAGCAGAGGCTCCATAAAGGTCTTCGAGATACATGAGCCACTGAGCAGGGGGATCAATTAATTATTTGCTCAGTTCAGTTCAGTTGCTCAGTCGTGTCCGACTCTCCGTGACCCCATGAATCACAGCACGCCAGGCCTCCCTGTCCATCACCAACTCCCGGAGTTCACTCAGACTCAAGTCCACAGAGTCAGTGATGCCATCCAGCCATCCCATCCTCTGTCGTCCCCTTCTCCTCCCGCCCCCAACCCTTCCCAGCATCAGAGTCTTTTCCAGTGAGTCAGCTCGTCGCATGACGTGGCCAAAGTATTGCAGTCTCAGCTTTAGCATCAGTCCTTCCAATGAACACCCAGGATCAATCTCCCTTAGAATGGACTGGTTGGATCTCCTTGCAGTCCAAGGGACTCTCAAGAGTCTTCTCAAGCACCACAGTTCAAAAGCATCAATTCTTCGGCGATCAGCTTTCTTCACAGTCCAACTCTCACATCCATACATGACCACGGGAAAAATAACCGACCAACCTTGATAATATATTAAAAAGCAGAGACATTACTTTGCCAACAAAGGTCTGTCTAGTCAACGCTATGGTTTTTCCCGTGGTCATGTATGGATGTGAGAGTTGGACTGTGAAGAAAGCTGATCGCCAAAGGATTGATGCTTTTGAACTGTGGTGTTGGAGAAGAATCTTGAGAGTCCCTTGAACTGCAAGGAGATCCAACCAGTCCATTCTAAGGGAGATCGATCCTGGGTGTTCATTGGAAGGACTGATGCTAAAGCTGAGACTGTAATACTTTGGCCACCTCATGCGACGAGTTGACTCACTGGAAAAGACTCTGATGCTGGGAAAGGTTGGGGGCGGGAGGAGAAGGGGACGACCGAGAATGAGATGGCTGGATGGCATCACTGACTCTATGGACATGAGTGTGAGTGAAGTCTGGGTGTTGGTGATGGACAGGGAGGCCTGGCGTGCTATGATTCATGGGGTCGTAAAGAGTCGGACATGACTGAGCGACTGAACTGAACTGAAAATAACCCAGGCAAATTCAAAGAAACAGAGATAATTTAGTTTTTGAAAATGACACACAAGAAGGACAGAACCATGAATTCACTACGATTACTTTTATCATCTAATTCTTCACCCATCAATATTACTGCTAAGTAAGCTCACTTTTCCAAAACAGTTCTAATTCCAATTCCATTGCATCCTGTTCAGGACCACAAAACACAATGGAAGAGTTTCCAATCTCTTTTACAAAACAGCAAAACTCTTGTTCTTGAACTGGGTAAGTACAAACACACTGTGATCCACATCATTCACAAAGTTGAGACACTGAAGTTTATTTAACCTTCTATGAAAACAGTCAAAGTTTGAAAGTTCTCTAAGGAAAACAGATGAATCTCCATGTTTTCATAGAGAACAGGAACCCAACGATGCTATACACGTTTCCCCAACTGGCCTGGGCCAGCACTTATAGAAGGCTGACCGTTCCCTCTTCAATCACAGAGGGTAGGATCATGTGGATGCTGCTCTGGCTCAGGTTGCCTTGTCCTCCTCCCTTGCAGCCTCTGTAGACAGGGGTGGGGAGGCCCTCAAAGCCCTTTGTTTGACCCTGAGCAAAAATGCCATGGCTTGCCCCTTGCTGGTCGCTGCATAGGCCTGGGGACCCCACAGGAACTCAGAGTGGGCAGGGTGGCTGTCAGGCACCTGCCGATATTCCAGGTACCCCTCCTGCACCCACATGTGGGTCAGCAGCTCCTTGGGCTCCCCAAAGACGCTGTGCTCACTTTCAACACACACCCCCATCCTGCTGAGTGTTCCCCAGACCTCCTCCACAGGCGCACGGTCTGCATTCCATATGATGAGGCTGAGCACCAGCACCAGGTGGCCGGCCTTGGGCAGGCCCTGCCCACCGCTCAGCATCACATCATAGAGGAGGCCCAGGGTGGGCACCATGATATAGATGTGCTCCCTGGGGTCCACCTCCTTCACCTCCACACCATAGACCAGCTGCAGGCACTGGAGGCTTGGCTGAAGACCACTGGAAAGTGCTCCTGGTTATCCCTGAGGACCTTCTTTAGCATTTCCATCTGGGAGGTCAGCTCCTTGGCCAGATACTTGAGCAGCAGGAACTTAATCAGGTTAGCCACCATCTCATTCAGAGCTACCGGGGACAAGGGCGGAGACTGATGGGGGGGTAGATGCAGTCTCCCCTGCCCCCGGCCCCAAGAGCTGGGCCTCCACTGGGCCTGGGTCCTAAGTTCTTCCCTGGGCTTGCTCAGCTCACTCATCTCGACCATGAGCACGATGCCTGGGATCAAACCACAGCATGAGGCAGGTGTGAGGCAGGGGGACAGATGGGGACCACGGGCCTGGATGGTGGAGAGAGGGGCTGTGAACAGCCTCAGCTGAAAACCACACCCTGGCCGGCCACAGTCCACTTACACATCTCCTCTTGAAAGGTGTTCTCAGACCTCACAGGGGCAATCCTCCGGGGCAGCCAGTCCACTGGCTACCTGAAGAAGGAAGTGAGGTGTCTCCTCAGGGTGCAGTCAGCACAGTCTGAGATTTCCACAACTGACAAGGTGGTGAGATTAGGCCCTTGTGGGGTCCCCTCTGTTCTGGGGTGGAGAGTCGCTGGTGGCACACTCAGGGAACCCTCCTCACCTTGACTCCTGGTACTGCCTGGACCTCCTCTGCTCTTTGACCTCAGGACATGGGCCTCAGACTTCTGCTTTCGCCTCCTGGTTCCTGGAGCTCCTCTGAGAGGGAGAAGGCAGCTCAGGGGTATCCTGTGGCACAGCCCTGAGCCTTCTCTGATGGTAGGAGGAGTGGACTCTGTGAGGTCCCCTCAGTTTTGTGTGTTGGGAGGTCCCCTCAGGGCTCCCTTGCAGTGCTCAACTTTCCCCTGGCATGACCTGCTCCCTACACTCTGGGGGCCTGCAAGGAAACTCAGAACAAGACCCTAGCCTGAACAAAAAGTGCTGAGGGGCCCCACATGAGGCCGCACCTGCTCAGGGAATCCCGCGAGTTCTAGGCTAGGGAGATGCTCGGTCCTTAACTCCTGCTCACACTTTGCCTGGCCTCTCTTCACTGACCACAGGGGCGGGAGCCTGCTCAGTCCTCCATCAGGGTTGGGGTGTCCAGCCTCTGCTGACCTGAAGCCATCTTCCCTCCACCCGAAAAAACACACCTCATGAGGTCCCTAGGCCAGATGTCAAGAAACTGCTCATCCTGCTCATCCCACTCTGGGCCCTCCAAGTCCCTCCTGCAAGGGCCAAGATCCCTCTCTGTTGGGGTCTAACTGCCTCGGTCCTTCCTCTCATGGAGACTGTACTCCAGGCAAGACCTGCAAGTGTCCTGTCCGCCATTAGGAGGCTCTGCTGCTTTCTCCTGTCTCTCTGACAGGGATGTCAGGCAATGGGGCACGAGATCATCCTGCCCAGGGACGACCAGGGTTCCCTCTGTTCTGAGATCTGGCTACCCTCAGTCATCCTTCAGGGTGTTCACCTTGACTTCCGGTAGGACCTAGGCTCTGCCCTCTCCCCACTGTGGTCCCTGCTCCTCACACCAGGTCCCCAGTCTCACAGACCCGGATCTCAGGCAGTCAGAGCAGACCCAGTGTGCTCTTCTCACCCCAAGGGCTCCCAGGGCCAGTAACAGGCTGGGATCAGTGGGGTTCCCTCAGTCTTACCTTGGGGTCCCTTCACTCGGGGGTCCCTTCAGTCATCCCTCAGGGACCTCAACTTGTCTCTGTGTAGGACTTTGGATTCACTCCTCTCCCCATTCATGCCCCATCCCTTATGTCAGGACCCCAGTCTCTATGAGACCCAGATATCAGGAAGTCAGGGCAGAGCTAGTGTGCTTTTCTCACCCAAGGGCTCCCAGGGCCAATAACAGGGGCTGGGATCAGTAGGTTTCCATCAGTCTTACCTTGGGGTCCCTAGAGTCTTCACTTGGGTGTCCCATCAGTCATCCCTGAGGGACCTCAACTTGTCTCTGTGTAGGACTTTGGATTCTCTCCTCTCCCCACTCATGCCCCATCCCTTATGTCAGGACCCAAGTCTCTCTGAGACCCGGATCACAGGAAGTCCTCTCCCTATACTAGGACCAGTCTGAAATCCAGATATTAGGAAGTCAGCCGCCTGTATCAGGTCCCCAGTCTCTCTGAGACCCGAATGTCAGGAAGTTCGCTCCCTATAACAGGACCCCAGTCTGAAGCCCAGATGTTGGTAAGTCAGCTGCCTGTACCATGTCCCCAGTCTCTCTGAGACCCAGGTGTCAGGAAATACAACATATGTTCATCTGCCCAGTGTCCTCTCAGACTCCACTCTGCTCTGGGGTCTAGAGTCCCCTCAGTGTCCTAACCTTGACCGTCAAAAGAGCTAAGATCCTCCCTTCTGCCCATCTGAGGCGCTGCCCCTTCTGACAGTTGCCTAATGTCTCTGAGACATGGATGCGGAAGTCAAAACAGGCTGCCAAGTGCTCATCCCACCACCAGGGTCGCCCAGGGATGACAGCAGGAGCAGGTATCTGTAGGGTTCCTTATATCCTCCCTAAGGGACCTCATCTTGAGCCCTGGGAGATCCAGGGATGCCCCTAGTGTTGACCTGAGGCGGGACCATCACATCAAGGCTCAGGGAGCACAGAGGGTGGATGAGCACATGCTGCATTTCCTGATACCAGGTCTCAGAGAAATTGGGGACCTGGGAAATTGGGCGTGTCCACAGGTGAGCAGAGGGAAGAAACCCAGCTCCTCCAGAGTTTCCATTTGAGGACCCTGAGGGAGGACTGAGGGGACCCTGAACCCCAATCAGAGGAGACCTCATAGAAGCCTGTAGCTGCTGTTGGTCCTTGGCGGCCGTGGGGTAGGATAAGCCCAACGTGCATGGTCTCAATTCCTGACATCGGGATCTCAGACTGGAGACCTCGCATATGGGGCGGGGCCTCAGTTGGGCTGAATTCCAGGTCCTGTGGGGTGTCAGGTTGAGGACCCTGAGGAGGAACTAGAGGACCCTGAACCCGAATCAGAGGAGACCTCAGAGAAGCCCATCTCTGTTGTCAGTCCAGGGCAACCGTAGGGATAGGATGAGGGCAGCAGGCATGGTCTGAGTTCCTGACATCCGAGTCTTGGAGAGACTGGGGCCGAGGTATAAGGGGTGGGGCTTCAGCTGGGGAGACACGAGCATCCCAGGTCCTGCCTGGAGGCAAGATGAGGTGCCTGAAGGAGGACTGAGGGGACCCTGCGTGTGGACCGACAGAACCCCACAGATTTCTGCCCCTGTAGTCGTGCCTGGGAGACCTTGGGGTGAGAAGAGCACACTAGGCATGTCTGCCTCCCTCACATGAGGGTCTCAAAGAGACTGGGAACCTCATGAAAGACGTGGGGTCTCAAAATGATGGACGGGACATTCCCCGGTCCTGCCTGGAGTCCAGGCTCCATGTGAGGAAGGACTGAGGTGGTTAAATCTTGGCCCTTGCAGGATGGTCTTGGAGGGCTGAGAGTAGGGTGCACAGGGTGAGCAGTTTCTTGACGTCTGGCTTAGGGACCTTGTTGGTAAAGTTTTTCGGGTGGAGCCCAGAGGCTTCAGGTCAGCAGAGGCTGGACTCCCTAACCCCGAGGGAGGACTGAGCAGACCCCCGCCCCTGTGTTCAGTGCTGGGAGCCCAGGCAGGGCGTGAGGAGGACCTGAGGACCAAGCATCACCCCAGCCTAGGACCCGCAGGGGGCCCTTGACAGGTGCGACTACATGTGGGGCCCCTCAGTGCTTTCTGTTCAGGCTCAGGTCTTGTTCTGAGTTTCCCCGTATGCCTCCAAAGAGGAGGGTCCAGGCCGTGCCAGAGGGGGAAAGGTGGTGAGCACTACAAGGGCGCCCCAGGGGACCTCCCACCACACAACCAGATGTACTCACTGAGTCCACCCCTCTTACCATCACAGAAGGCCCAGGGCTGTGCCACAGTATAGCTCCTAGATGTTCCCTCCATTTCTAGCACAGGAGCTCCAGGAACCAGGAGGCGAAGGCAGAGGTCTGAAGCCTGTGTCCTGAGTTGAGAGAGCAGAGGAAGTCCAGGCAGTGTCAGGAGTCAAGGTGAGAGGTTGCCCTGAGTGTGTACTAGAGGCTCCCCATCCCAGAACAGAGTGGGGCCCAAGAAGGCCCTATTCCTCCCCCACCTTGTCAGCACCAGAGATCTCAGGCTGTGCTGACTGCACCCTGGGAGCCACCACATTTCCTCCTTTGGGTAGCCAGGGGACTGGACTCCTAGGAGGAGCACCCCTTGAGGTCTGAGAGCACCCCTCAAGAGAAGACCTGTAAGTGGCCTGTGTCAGACCACCCAGGATGCGTTTCTCACCCGAGGCTGCTCACACGCCCTCTCGCCCCATAGTACCGTGGTTCCCATCCATATCTCTGCCTCACTTGCGTGACTTGTTTGATCCCAGGCATCATGCTTATGGTCAAGATGAGTGAGCTGAGCAAGCCCAAAGAATACCTTCAGGACCCAGGCGAGGCCCAGGGTCCAATGGAGGCACAGCTCTTGGAGGCTGAGTGAGGGGAGGCCACATCCCACTTGGCCTCCTATCACCCAGCATCCTCCTCTGATCCTGTGGAGGCCTTCCCCCAAGAAATTCTGAATGAGATGATGGCTAACCTGATGAAGTTCCTGCTGCTCAAGTATCGAGCCAAAGAGCTGACCTCCCAGGCAGAAATGCTGAAGAAGGTCTTCAGGGATAAAAAGAAGCACTTCCCAGTGGTCTTCGGCCAGGCCTTGCAATGATTGCAGCTAGACTTTGGCATGGAGGTGAAGGAGGTAGATGCCAGGCAGCACATCTACGTCGTGGTGCCAACCCTGGGCCTCAACTGCATGAGGTGCAGAGCGGTGGGCAGGGCCTGCCCAATGCTGGCCTCCTGGTGCTGGTGCTCGGCCTCATCATATGGAATGCAGACCGTGCGCCTGTGGAGGAGGTCTGGGGAACACTCAGCAGGATGGGGGTGTGTGTTGGGAGTGAGCACTGCATCTTTGGGGAGTCCAGTGAGCTGCTGACCCACATGTGGGTATGGGACGGGTACCTGGAATACCGGCAGGTGCCTGACAGCCACCCTGCCCACTCTGAGTTCCTGTGGGGTCCCCAGGCCTATGCAGCAACCAGCAAGGGGCAAGCCATGGCATTTCTGCTCAGGGTCAAACAAAGGGCTTTGAGGGCCTCCCCACCCCTGTCTACAGAGGCTGCAAGGGAGGAGGACAAGGCAACCTGAGCCAGAGCAGGATCCACATGATCCTACCCTCTGTGATCGAAGAGGGAACGGTCAGCCTTCTCAGAAGTGCTGGCCCAGGCCAGTTGGGGAAACGTGTATAGCATCATTGGGTTCCTGTTCTCTATGAAAACATGGAGATTCATCTGTTTTCCTTAGAGAACTTTCAAACTTTGACTGCTTTCATAGAAGGCTAAATAAACTTCAGTGTCTCAACTTTGTGAATGATGTGGATCACAGTGTGTTTGTACTTACCCAGTTCAAGAACAAGAGTTTTGCTGTTTTGTAAAAGAGATTGGAAACTCTTCCATTGTGTTTTGTGGTCCTGAACAGGATGCAATGGAATTGGAATTAGAACTGTTTTGGAAAAGTGAGCTTACTTAGCAGTAATATTGATGGGTGAAGAATTAGATGATAAAAGTAATCGTAGTGAATTCATGGTTCTGCCCTTGTGTGTCATTTTCAAAAACTAAATTATCTCTGTTTCTTTGAATTTGCCTGGGTTATTTTAGGAAGTAACAGTTAATTAATTGAGCCCCCTGCTCACTGGCTCATGTATCTCGAAGACCTTTATGGAGCCTCTGCTCTGTGAAATGCTGTGCTAGCAGTGGGGACACTAGGAGAAACAGGACACCCCCACACCTCGAGCGATAGTCTAGGAGCTGCTGTCACATGAGGAAGCTGGAAAGACATCCCCTAGTCGCAATGAACCATGTAACAGGGCGGAGTGGTGGGGTTACAGGAGGAGCATTGGAGTGTCAGCGCCTGAGCCAGGGTGGTTTGGGGCTTTGGAAAGCTGGGTTCCTTCTGTGGAAGGTGATCGTGATGAGGCTGGGTGGTGGCAGCTCCCAGACTTGCAGACAGTGTGTCTTGGGGGTGATGGGAAATTCTGAAATGAATCATTGCTGTGAAGTGTCCTTTTGCATCTTGGATAAAGCCCAAGAGATCTCTTTCTTGGGCAGGAAGCAAGGGGCCCTGGCTCTTGTCGCATTGCTGTTGATCACAGGGGCAAATGAGGTGTTTCCATACCATATATCTGCTAGGAATTCTGCAGAACTTGGTCGCACTCCCTTGAGGTGGTGCCCAAGAAATCCATGAAGTTACCCTTTTTCCTGGTCCAGGGGATCCAGATCATAAGGTGTTAATTAGCTTTAAGTTTTCTTGATTGTGTTTGCCCACCGAAATAAACGAATCAACCTTTGTTGGGGCTGCAATGAAGGAAAATAACGGTCTGGATGGAAGACCAGCTGAGGCAGAGGACGAGAGTGGTTCTTGCTTCTATTTCCTATAGCAGCTTGGGTCCTGCTGGAACACTCCTCCACACCCAAATTTAACAGGCCCTCTAACTGGAAATGGGGCTTAACAGGTAGCTAAAATGATGAAGAATCTGCTTGCATTGTGGAAGACCTGGGTTCGACTCCTGGGTCAGGAAGATTGCCGGGAGAAGGGCATGGCGACACACTCCAGTATTCTTGCTTGGAGAATTCCACGGACAGAGGAGACTGGCAGGCTACAGTTCACGGAATTGCAAAGAGTCAGACATGGATGAGCGACAGACACTGTGGTCCACTATGGTCTAAGTAGAAAAGTTTCTTAGTTTTATTTATGAAACATCCTGTTTGGCTGGTTAGCTATTCCACATCCTACTGAGGGTCATATTCTCTGACATGCCTGGGCCACAAAGCAGCCAACCCCATCCCACAGTGGAGAGTGGAGGAGTGTCTGGCGGCAACATTGTGCGAGATTGCCATCCTGTCATCACAGTGCCAACAGCTGCCAGGCCCTGCGAGCTCTGTACTGTCCCTCAGGCCCATCCTGCAATGCAACACATGGGGCTCCACACACCCGCTCGCCTCCCAGATGAAGAACTGAGGCCACGGGGCTTGGGCATCTTCCCAAGACCATCTGCTAGTGAGGGCCTGGGTGGGCTTAGAGCCCTGGTCTCACTTCTTCTGGAGCCCCTGCCCTTCCCACCCACCCCATGCCATGGCCCATCCTTCTGACTTCCCATGCCTTCCTCTTCTCAGTACTACTCGATGCCTCTGAGGTGAGAAAAAGTCGGCCCACAGAAGGAAGAAGATAAGGAGAATCAGAAGCACTGTGGGGCTGCTGTGTGCTTGGCTGAGAACTTACTCTGCTGGGGGCCGGCATCTCTGTCCAGGCCCCCTGCCTCCACATGAGGGTGGCGTCCTGCCCCTGCTGATGCCATGGGGCCTCCTGCCCAGTGGAACCTACAGGCTGACCAGATTCTCACTGAGCAGGAGAGACGGAAGGCCTGACTGTATGGCCCCAGTGCCCACTGGGATAAGGTCCCTACCGGAGCCTCCTCTGATATGGGAGGGAACAGAACATGGGCAGACCCCTGAGGCTCCAGGTCTCCCCAGCCACAGCAAGGGAGGGGAGCAGCTGGAGGGCGTCTGGGCTGGTGATACCAAGGAGGGGATGCCAAGTGCATGGGCACGATTGCAAGGCTGAAAAAGGCAGACCTTGAACGTCATGAGGGCTTGTGCGTGTACAACACAAGTGTCCCAAGCCACGGCTGACAAAGATGTCCTCGGTGCAACAGAAATGCCTAGAGGAGGGGGACCATTAAAAGCAGCCTCTTCATGACCCAGGGCAGGCGAGGAGGGACCACAAGCACGGAAGGGGCAAGAAAGGCCACCTAGTCAGGCTGCCCACAGATGCCATGACTTTCCATCCCCTTTGGAGGAGTCACCAGGGGCCCCCACCGATATTCACAGCCTCCACACTCATGTCCCAGTCAGATGAACTGAATAGAAGGAAACCTGTGTCAACTTGCTAAGCAGCAGAAAGGCCATAGGGAAGCCCAAGTCGAAGCCTGGAAGTCATCCAGGCCACCAGTCCTTAGGCCAAAAGGCCCCTGGGAGAACTTCTTCCACACCCTCTTAGCTCTCCCCTTTCAGACACCAGGGACTGGACCTCACACAGCTACTGGCAGAACTGGGAGACAATACCCTAGAGTCCTTGAAGTTTGCCTTTCCAAGGTGCCAGTCTGTTTCCTACATAGTGATTTTCAAGAACAGTGGCCCACAAATCCCAGAGAACACGCATCTCCAAACCCACTTCTCTACTGTTCACGTGCGGTGAAGACCTATGATTGTCACTTGGGTCCCACACCAGGACTCTCATGCTTTGTCAAATGCAGGTAGATGGATGCTTCCTTTGGTCACATCTAGCTCAACAAGTCAGACATGTCCCTGGGAGTGACTGTGTGTGAAGGAGGGCCCTTGAAAAGCACCTAACCCATAAGCCAACAAAATCATTCAATGGACCTGCCATTTGGGTAAAGGACAACAGGTCCACAGTGGTGGTTGGGACAGGGGCAGAGGCAGAGAATATCAGAGCTGGCCTTGAAGAGGACCAGTGAAGTGCTTGTTTTCAACAGAACAGGCTGGGCCTTGAGCCCACAATCAAGTACTTCAAAGGGAAGGTACCCAAGTAGACCCAAGTTGGACGTGGGCAGCCAGAACCAGAGGTAGCAGAAGCCCAACCACCCATTGACAAAAGGAAACAGGGCTTTCAAAGCAGCCTCCAAGGAGACTGAATATGAGGTTCTGGGTTGGGGAGGGGAAAAGCACACGGAGGTGTTCCAAAAGTGATTATTCTAGGGCCACCAGAGTGGTGATTTTGGGAAACACTGGAAACTGAAGACAACAGCCTGTGATCTGCAGTGGGATGCTATCTGGGGATGGGCAGAGCTCGGGAGACTACAAGCTCAGCGGAGCACCTGGCTTTGCCCTCCCACACAGGCTCCTGGGGAGTCTGTGTCTCAGGGGCTTGGGAACAGCCGTGTGGAATATGAGGTTGCTCCCACTGTGCTTGAACACAGTCCTATTCTGGGGAAAGCTCAACCTGGGGGGCGGTGGGGGCAGGACAACAAGACTCTGACTTTGGGGCCATCTGAGTGGCCCACTCCAGTACTATTGCCTAGAAAATCCCATGGATGGAGGAGCCTGGTAGGCTGCAGTCCATGGGGTCACTAAGGGTCGGACGTGACTGAGCGACTTCACTTTCACTTTCCACTTTCCACTTTCACACATTGGAGAAGGAAATGGCAACCCACTCCAGTGTTCTTGCCTGGAGAATCCCAGGGACAGGGGAGCCTGGTGGGCGTCCGTCTATGGGGTCACACAGAGTCGGACACGACTGAAGTGACTTAGCAGCAGCAGCAGAGTGGGCATCAGCCAGAAGACAACAAAGCCAGAAGAGGGGTAAGGATGGGGGGCACCAACTCAGGCAAGGCCAATTAGTCCCCTGTGGACCCCATCTTCTGGATGGGACAGTCACCAGGGGCCCATCTGACCCCTGGGGTCTCCCTTGGTGTTAGAAGACCCAGAAATCACCAGGGCGTGGCCCTTCAGCAGAAGCCAGCCACAGGCCTGCACATTGTTAGTGAGGGGAGTGGAGACAGGGGCACATTTGTCAACCCATCCAGGGCCTGGCCCCCTGAAACAAGGGGCCTGGCAGCAGATGGGAGCCTTTGCAGGCAACCTAAAACAGACTCTTCTGTACTTTCAGACAAGAGACAAGCTGGGATCCCATCTCCATCCCCATGCCCCCCTCCCCCACACTGGGCCTGGGCTGCCTCTCCACGGGGCTGCCTCTCCACATCGCCTCTGTGACATCATGAAACAATTAAGGAAGCAGGCTACTTAATTGGCTGCCTGTCCCACGACCCAGATTCTAGAATCTCCAGAGAGTATTTATGGGGCACCCCGACCCTGGTCTGAGGCCTGTTTGCCCTGAGCATTCACTGCTTGGGTAGATAATGCTCCTGAGCTAGACTGGCTCCATGACTAGTCAGACTTTCCACAAGGCACAGGCAGTGCTGCTGGCCCCATCAACTGATGGGGAGCCCGCAGAAGAGGACCCCCGTGATTCCTCCCTGGATCCAAACGTGGATTCAGGGAAGGCTTTGGAGAAGCAGGGTGACCAACCCGAGAGCCCAGATCCAGGCCTGTATGACAATCTGCCCCCACAGGGCCCGAACCCAGAAATGGCCAAAAATGAAGAGAATGCCGTCTTTGGGCTATCCTTTCCCAGGAAGCTCTGGAGGATCGTGGAGGATGCGACCTTCACCTCTGCACACTGGAACGACAAGGGAGACACAGTGGTCATCGAGGCAGATCTCTTCCAGACGGAGATCCTCCAGCGCAGAGGTGTGGACCAGATTTTCGAGACAGACAGCATAAAGAGCTTCATCCGTGAACTGAACCTGTATGGTTTCAGGAAAATCTGCCTTTCAGGTTGCTGTGCAGGGAAGAAGAAGATGATGGTAATGCAGAGAGCACTTCTGGGGAGACTAGACTAGATGAGCTGAGTGCTGGACGGGTTTCATTTCCCAGGAGAACATTGTTCTCGTGATAGGGTGGTTAAGGAAAGCGGAAAATGCAGCATATGTCGTGTTCCACCACCCCCCTTAGGATCGACGGGGGTGACTCCAGACCCTGAGGGGCCATTTGATGTCAGGGAGGGCCAGTAACACCTCAAGTGAGGACAGCCCCAGGGGAGCTCTAGGGTGTGACATGCTAGGGCCTCATAACCTGCCAGAATGAAGAGACCTTGTCTCCATACTTAGGCATGGCCCGACCATTGTGGTGAGGAGGGCGGCAAGGAACAGCTCTTCTCCCCTCTCATGGCTAAAGTGATTCATTTCCTTTCAGTTCTATCGCAGCTCCAATTTTCAGAGAGACAAGCCTCTCCTCCTGCAGGACATACAGAGGAAAGGCGACCCCAGAACAAATTCTCAGCCTGCCACCGCAACAACAGCGACCCCAAAGAGAAAGAAGCGAGTGGTGCTGACTAGATACTCTCCTCGACTCCACCACAACGAGTTCACCAAAGAGGCTGGCAACAAAGTCCAGAAGGGAATGCCAAGTACTCGCAGAAGTCCCAGCCTGTGCTCATTTGTGTTCTCTGACCTTTGGTCTATGGGCAGTGTAGCCAGGCGGGCTGGGGGAAACCATTTCCCCAGTAAGGAGGGCAGCCCCAGTGGAAAATGCACATCCAGCAATGCCACATCTGTGCCCCCAACTACTTCTGGAAGGGACAGCCCAGGGGAACTGCCTGAGGGCCCCCGGTATACCCAGATTACGAATCAGTGATGATTTTGTACAACACCTGTTACTCCATCCTGATGGCGGGCCTTTTAGTCATGGCCCCAGATGAGGCCCCTGAGTCAGAGGAGGAGCAGGGAGATTCCTCAGATTGTAAGTGTGCCCTCTGTGAGCAGGTCAAGAACAAGCCAAATCCCTGAGCTGCCAGATTCCTGGGGATACTCAAAAGCACTCTCTTGTAATAAAAAATAGATTTCTGGCTCTTAAAGTAAAGCAAAACTCCACTGGAGTAAATAAACAATCAAGGGAGAACTGTGAATCTGTGTTCTTTCTATCTGTCCATTGTATTCACACATGGCACAGGGTGAGCCAGATGAGGCTGGAAGCCCATGCCCCAGACAGGCTTCAGTCCAGTCCCCATGGTCCCTTTTCATCTGAAACAGCAGCATTTCACAGGCTCATCCAAGGCTCTGACCCATGATCCGAGTGCTGAGTCGAGCCCAGGACAGACTGGTCTCAGGGCCTTGCCTGCCATTCAGCAGACGGCCCAGTTGGGCTCCTGACCTCAGGGATATCACCTTCCATAAGTCATGCACCCTGCAGCAGAAGGGGCTCCTCCTGGGTCCCCCGATCCTGATCCAGGCCACCACCCCTGCCAAGAGGCTGACTGGAAAGCAGGGTCACCCAAACTGCTAAGCGCCTTGCAAACACATGACCCCAAACCCAAAGACAAGTACAAGGTTTCCACAAGGTGAACACCAGCCCTTGTCGTTCTGCCCTCACAGCTGTATTTAGGAGCCAGTCTTTGGACGTGAGGCGACCAGGCACCACGTCCAACACACACACTTTGAGAGCCAAGGGACGCTTTACAGTAGGGCAAGGGTCACATGCAAGGACACTTCACAGTCCTTTTTTTGGGCCTGTGGGCCTCTCTGCCTGCCGACACGCAGCCTTGCCCCCAGCTTCTCCACATCACCCCCTGGACACTGTTCCAACATCAGGGAGTTTGGACCAGAACAGAGAGGGAAAATCACTGACAAGTTTCCCAACAGCACATTTCTCTCAACCACCCAGACCCAGCAGGGCCAAACTGAGTGGCAATGTCATCATTTCATAAAGGTCAAAGTCCCGGAGTCTCTAGCTGAGTCAAGCAGCAACGCGTGAGGGGAGTCTCTGCCCCTGTTCCTGCACCAAGTGGGTGGGCAGAACCAGAACTGAATCTGGTTCTGTCCAACTCAGACAGAACCAGATTGGCAAGTCCAGAGAGCAGCGGCAACTGCATGGTATCACCATGTGCTGGTCTCTCAATCACTTTCCTCTCGAGAGCCCAGTCTGGACAGGCCTCCTGCCCAAAGGGGATCAGGTGCTCGAGGACGTCCACCTGGAAGATGTCCTTCCCCCCCTCCCTGGGATGGGCCACAATAGCCAGTGGGGGTTGGTGAGTGCAGGTCAGGTAGCAGGACTTGATTCTCCATCTCCTCCACCTGGTCGGGATCTAGGTTTTCTGGGCACAGCAAAGTGTCCCCAGTGACTACGAGACCTGTGTGCAAAGACAGGACATAGAATGAGAACAAGGGCATTCAAAGTTGCACCTGCTTGAGACTAAGACCATATCATGGAGGGAACCCAAGGTGAACTGGATCCTCTGGCTGAGCATTTCAGATGGGCTCACCTCGGCAAAGGGAACTCAGGGCGAGGCCAAGTGAGGGAGGGAGAGAAATGAAAGGGAGAGGACTGGTGCTCCATGAACCCACCAGGCCATGGGCAGCTCTCAGTCTGCCCACTGTAGGCCACAGGGACAGAGCAGGAGGGCCTCAGCGGGGACAAGCAGACATCAGGTCCCCAACGGATTTACCAGCAGACAGGTGTTGCTGTGGGGCCTCACCCCTGGGGAGTCAGGGGACTTGCTCAGGCCCGACTGCAGGCAGTGTGGGTATGGAACCCAGGCTGGGTGCTTTACTGCTTCTCATGGTCTCTGTGGGGCACACAGACACATGTGGGGACACAAAGACAGACAAGTGCCACATGCAGACCTGGACCCGCCTCTGCCTCAGAGCACCAATGGGGACAGAGGTCCAGAGAGATGGTAGGCACCTCAGGCCATCATCTCCCTGCCAAGGGATCCTCGCTGCTCCTCAAAAAAAAACCTCAGCCCCACCCACCCCATCAACTGGTTCAACAGAAAACAAACAAGCACAACCCAGCCAGGTTCCAGGGCAGCATCGGGACTGTGCAGGCAGCGCAGGGCAGGGTGTCACTTGCCCACAATCAATCCGCAGCCGAACTTGTCCCTGTCCTGCAGCAAGGCCTGGATCTTGGCAGATATCATCCCCAGCCTCTGCTCCAGCATCTCCTACAAGGCCGTGTTCTCCCAGTCCCAGTGTGTGATGTGGATGGCCCGGGTACAGTGCCAGTGGCCACATAGCATGGGCCGCCACCGCATCTCCAGGGTCTTGACACTGCTTAAGACTACACCCACATAAGGCTGTCCAAACGACAGACAGCCAAACTTCATCTCCAAGGGCTCCCAGGGCCTCATGTGGCTGCAGAAACACAGAATCACAAAGGCCACAAATGCCAGGAGCCTGACACAGTGTCCTCCAAGCTTACAGTCCTAGGCTGGACTTCAGCCCTACATGCCAGAGCATCCTCCAGTCCTGCTGACACAGAATGCAGGGGTTCAGAGAGGGCTGACTCCTTCCATCTGTTTCCATGTGGTCCACTGATAGGGGGTTGCTGACCAACAGGACCAGTCCATCACATGAAGTCCATGGCCTGATGGGTTCCTGGAGCACCAGCCCTCTCCTTTACATTTCGCTCCTTCCCTCACATGTCCTTGCCCCGATTTCTGCCATAAGGGTGGTATCATCTGCATATCTGAGGTTACTGATATTTCTCCCGGCAAACTTGATTACAGCTCATGCATTTCACATCCAGCCAGCATTTTGCATGATGTACTCTGCATATAAGTTAAATAAGCAGGGTGACAATATACAGCCTTGATATACTCCTTTCCTAGTTTTGAACCAGTCTGTTGCTCCATGTCGAGCTCTAACTGTTGCTTCTTGACCTGCATACAGGTTTCTCAGGAGGCAAGGAAGGTGGTCTGGTATTCCCATCTCTTTAAGAATTTTCCACAGTTTGTTGTGATCCACACAGTCAAAGACTTTATAACATGGTCAATGAAGCAGAAGTAAATTTTCTCTGGAATTTTCTTGTTTTTTCTGTGATCCAACAGATGTCGGCCGATCTCTGGTTCTTCTGCCTTTTCTGAATCCAGCTTGTACATCTAGAAGTTCTCGGATTACATACTGTTGAAGCCTAGCTTGAAGGATTTTGAACATTTCGAGCATTACCTTGCGAGCACATGAAATGAGCACAATTGTTCTGCAGTTTGAACACTCTTTGGCATTGCACTTCGTTGGGACTGAAATGAAAACTGACCTTTTCCAGTCCTGTAGCCACTGCTGTTTTCCAAATGGCTGGCTTTGCAGCACTTTCACAGCATTATCTTTTAAGATTGAAATAAATCAACAGGAATTCCATCACCTCCACTAGCTTTGTTTGTAGTGATGCTTCCTAAGGCCCACTTGACTTCGAATTCCGCTATGTCTGGCTCTAGGTGACTGATCACACCATTGTGATTATCTGGGTCATTAAGACCTTTTTTGTATAGGTCTTCTGTGTATTCTCACCACCTCTTCTTAATCTCTTCTGCTTCTGTTACATCCTTACCATTTTTGCATTTAAGGATTTAATACAATAGAGCTATGATTTACTGAAAGGCAAGGCTGATCTTATTGCAGGTGATCCTCACATCCTGAACTGAGATCCCAAGGAACTCATGAAAGGTCTCTTCCAAATTAAGATAGTGGTTAAACTTCCACCTATTCATCTTTTGACTGTAATTGTTTGCTTGAGCCTGGTAAAAATACTGCTTTCCTTCTTAACAGAAATTTTACAAATCTAAGTGAGGAATATGCTCATTACTCTCTGTTATAGGCTGAATTTTGTACCCCACCTCCAACTTCACATGTTGAGGCATTAACCCCAGCACTTCAAAATGTGCTTCTGTTAGAAGATATGGACTTTTAAAAGGTAATTAACATTGAATGAGGTCATGTGAGTGGGCCCTAATTCATTCTGACTGTGGTTCTTATAAGAAGAGGAAGGTTGGAGACATAAAGGGACACAGGGTTGGGCATTCACTGGGAAGGTGCCATCTGAAGATTCAGGATGGAGACCACCATCTACAAGCCAAGGAGAGAGGCTTCAGGAGAAACCTGACCTGCTAACACCTTAATCTTGGACTTACAGCCTTCAGAACTGTCAGAAAATGAATTTCTGGGGCTTTCATGGTAGCTCAGTAGTAAAGATGGGGAAGGCAATGGCACCCCACTCCAGTACTCTTGCCTGGAAAATCCCATGGACGGAGGAGCCTGGAAGGCTGCAGTCCATGGGATCTCTAAGAGTCAGACACGACTGAGCGACTTCACTTTCACTTTTCACTTTCATGCATTGGAGAAGGAAATGGCAACACACTCCAGTGTTCTTGCCTGGAGAATCCCAGGGACAGGGGAGCCTGGTGGGCTGCCGTCTATGGGGTCACACAGAGTCGGACACGACTGAAGCGACTTAGCAGCAGCAACAGCAGCAGTAGTAAAGAACCTGCCTGCTAATGCAGAAGACACATATTCAATCCCTTATCTGAGAAGATCCCACATGCCGCGAAGCAAATACCCCATGCACCACAACTGTTAAGCCTGTGCTCTAGAACCCGGGAGACGAAACTGTTGTAGGCTGTGTGCACTAGAACCCATGCTCTGCAGCAAGAGAAGCCACCACAATGAGAAGCTTGTGCATCACAACGAGAGAGTAACTGCCACTCGCCACAACTAGAGAAAAACCTGTGCAGCAACAAAGACCCAGTTCAGCCAAAATAAATTAAAAAAATTATTTTTTAACAAAAGAAAATGAATTTCTGTTGTGCATGCTACCGAGTCTGTGACACTTTGTTCTGGCAGCCCTCGCAAGCTAATACCCGTTTCTTCTTTTGTACCTTTGCCTCTTCCTAGTGTTGAAACTCCAGAAAATTGCAATCTGCTTGAAGGAAAGGAGAGAAAAAGATACTCTGGGGGAAACAACATATTTGCCTAAAATCTCTGTCTCTTGGCCTAATATTTCGGGGATTTTCTGAGGAAGACCTGTGTGGCAGATCCTTCCCATGTCCACTCTGCCTCATGGCTATGACACATGCCAGCCAGACATTAAACTGCCAGCATCTCATCAGTGGCTTGGAGGATTTTTCCTAGTGCCTGAAACCTACTTTGTCAGTGCTGAGGGCAAACTGAAAATGTCAGGGAATTGATACTTTATGACCCACAAGAACTGGAGTATAAATATCCCAGCTCCATCATCCTCAAACATGATAACTTAGATAACCCTATAGGCTTGCAGAGTTCTCCAGCAGGATGAAGCTCCCTTAATCTTTCCTGAAATGCACCTTTTCTTGGCTCCTTTCCTATCTCTATGGAAGCTCTCCATCCTGCCCCTGTAAAGTACATCTCCCAAGGAAACTACTCGCTCTAGAATTCTTATTTTAGGGTGTGACTCTGGGGGAACCAAAACTAGGGCCACCTGCTTTCTGTGTGTGCATACGAAATGTCCATATTTAAAGATGCTGCTGTGGTTTCTAATTTAACAAGATGATATACTGCATTGGGTCTTTCCTGGTGGCTCAACGGTAAAGAATCTGACAGTCAATGCAGGAGACTCAGTTCAGTCCCTAGGTTGGGAAGATCCCCTGAAAAAGGAAATAGCAACCCACTCCAGTATTCTTGCCTGGAGAATTCCATGGACAGAGGAGCCTGGTGGGCTACAATCCATGGGGTCGTGAAAGAGTCAGACATGACATACTGACTAAACAACAACACTGCATCCAATTTTTTCTGTGGTAAGGTGTTAAGTGGTTCATCGACTGGTGAATCCTAGAGCCTGTCCTTGGAAGAAAGGGTGTTCTAAAGTCCTGCCTTTTGGAAATGCCTTTGCATCAAATCCACTATGCTGCAATTTTTTTTTCTTCTATAAACACCAAAGCCCATTCTTTTCAGTAGTTATTGGCTTTTTTGAAAACTTTTTAAATTGAAGGATAATTGCTTTACAGAATTTTGTGGTTTTCTGTCATACATCAACAAAAATCAGCCATAGGTACACCCCGGTCCCCTCCCTCCCGACCTACCTCCCATCGCCCTCTTCATCCCACCCTTCAGTCTGTCTCAGAGCCCCTGTTTGAGTTCCCTGAGTCATACAGCAAATTCCCATTGGCTATCTGTTTTACATATGGTCTTGTAAATTTCTATGTTACTTTCTCCATGTAACTCACCTTCTCCCTCCTCTCTTCCTTCCGTGTCCTTGCTTAGCCTGCACTCTTGCATCACATCTCCGTGATGGGTAGGTGTGTTTGCATCAGGGTGGAGTGGTTTTAATAAGTTGATTTGTGCCTGAGCCACAAGTTTCCTCATGGGGCTGGTCTAATGCCTGCTGTGACGTTTTCATGGCCCATAGGACTGCAGTTGGGGGAGTTGCTTCTGTAGAGGAGTCCAAGCAACTATGAGAGAAACAGACTTCTGAGGAACAATGCAAACTGCCCTTGGTGTTCAGTAAAGCTTCTGCTAAGCCCGCTGACCCTAAGCCCTTTCTCATTACTCTCAGGCTGGTGTTGAGCATGTCAAAGGTCGAGGTCCTCTCAGTGACTACTCAGAACAATGCTAAGGACATTCCACACTGAGTAACGTTCAAGCTGCTAGGTTTCCTTAACCCCCTGAAACTGTATACAGCCAGGCCCACAGTTCCGGAATAAGGAGCTCTGGGACAAGGCTGTGGATAAATGCATTAGCCAGGCCTCACCTGACCGTGCATGTAACCTCTGCAGCTGGTTTGCTGACTGGATTACTTGTCTTTGCCCCAAGAGGAAATTTTTTGTCCCAGAAACTATTTCTGTGTTCCAACTTTTGTGAATCTTTTGCTATTAGCACATACATCCTAATAAGTATCGCTGGCTTAAAGGATATATGTAAATGAGCCAGAGGTCTCCCACCATAGTGTTTAATCACTTTCATTGCCATGTGATCTTCAGCTCGCAGCTGAAGGCCTGAACAGCAGGTTGAAAGGGCCATGGGCATCTCAGTCCACACATCCCTGCCAACATATTTACCTTCTACTCATTGACTGGTAAAAAGGAAATAGTAAAGGTGTGTGTGAACATTGACATTTTAGAAATCAGTGAAGTAAAATGGACTGGAATGGGTAAATTCAACTCAGATGACCAAGAATCCCTTGGAAGAATTAGCGTAGAAATCGTAGTCAACAAAAGAGTCCGAAATGCAGTACTTGGATGCAATCTCAAAAACGACAGAATGATCTCTGTTCATTTCCAAGACAAACCATTCAATATCATGATAATCCAAGTCTACGTCCCTACCAGCAAGGCTTAAGAAGCTGAAGTTGAAAGGGTCTATGAAAACCTACAAGACCTTCTAGAACTAACACCCAAAAAAGGTGTCCTTTTTATTATAGGGGACTGGAACGCAAAAGTATGCACTCAAGAAATACCTGTAGTAACAGGCAAATTGGCCTTGAAGTACTGAATGAAGCAGGACAAAAGCTAAGAGAGTTTTTCCAAGAGAATGCACTGGTCATAGCAAACACCCTCTTCCAACAACACAAGAGAAGACTCTACACATGGACATCACCAGATGGTCAACACCGAAATCAGATTGATTATATTCTTTGCAGCCAAAGATGGAGAAGCTCTATACAGTCAGCAAAACCAAGACGGGGAGCTGACTGTGGTTCAGATCATGAATTATTTATTGCCAAAATCAGACTTAAATTGAAGAAAGTAGGGAAAACCACTAGACCATTCAGGTATGACCTAAATCAAATCCCTTACGATTATACAGTGGAAGTGAGAAATAGATTCAAGGGATTAGATATGATAGACACAGTGCCTGATGAACTATGGATGGAGGTTTGTGATGCTGTACAGGAGACAGTGATCAAGAACATCCCCAAGAAAAGTAAATGTAAAAAGGCAAAAGGGCTCTCTGAGGAGGCCTTATAAATCACTGTGAAAAAAAGAGATGGAAAAAGCAAAAGAGAAAAGTAAAGACACCCATTTGAATGCAGAGTTCCAAAGACTAGCAAGGAGAGAAAAGAAAGCCTTCCTCAGTGATCAATGCAAATAAATAGAGGAAAACAATAGAATGGGAAATACTAGAGACCACTTCAAGAAAATTAGTGATACCAAGGGAACATTTCATGCAAAAATGGTTCAATAAAGGACAGAAATGGTTTGGACCTAACAGAAGCAGAAGATATTAAGAAGAGGTGGCAAGAATAAAAAGAAGAGCTGTACAAAAAAGATCTTCACGACCAAGATAATCACGATGGTGTGATCACTCACCTAGAAACAGACTAGGCCTTAGGAAGCCTCAGTACGAACAAAGCAAGTGGAGGTGATGGAATGCCAGTTGAGTTATTTCAAATCCTAAAAGATGATGCTGTGAACGTGCTACACTCAATATACCAGATAATTTGGAAAACTCAGCAGTGGCCACGGGACTGGAAAATGTCAGTATTCATTCCAATGCCAAAGAATGCTTTAACTACTACACAATTGCACTCATCTCACATGCTAGTAAAGTAATACTCAAAATTCTCCAAGCCAGGCTTCAACAGTACATGAACCACGAAATTTCAGATGTGCAAACTGGATTTAGAAAAGGCAGAGGAACCAGAGATCAAATTGTCAACATCCGCTGGATCATCAAAAAAGCAAGAGAGTTCCAGAAAAAAACATCTATATCTGTTTTACTGACTATGTCTAAGCCTTTGACTGTTGGATAACCAAAACGGTTGAAATTTGTTAAAGAGATGGGAATCCCAGACCACCTGACTTGCCTCTTGAGAAATCTATATGTATGTCAGGAAGCAACAGTTGGAACTGCTCATGGAACAACAGCCTGGTTCCAAAGAGGGAAAGGAGTATGTCAAGGCTGTATTTTGTCACCCTGATTATTTAAATTATATGCAGAGTTCATCATGAGAAATGCTGGGCTGGATGAAGTACAACCTGGAATCAAGATTGCCAGGAGAAGCATCAATAACCTCAGTTGTGCAGGTGACACCAGCCTTATTGCAGAAAGTGAAGAACTAAAGAGTCTCTTGATGAAGGTGGAAGAGGAGAGTGAAAAAGTTGGCTTAAAACTCAACATTCAGAAAGAAAGATCATGGCACCCGGTCCCATCACTTCATGTCAAATAGATGGGGAAACAGTGGAAACAGTGGCAGGCTTTATTTTTGTGGGCTCCAAAATCACTGCAGATTATGACTGTAGCCATGACATTAAAACATGCTTACTCCTTGGAAGAAAAGTTATGACCAACTTAGACAGCATATTAAAAAGCAGAGTCATTACTTTGCCAACAAAGGTCCATCTAGTCAAGGCTATTTTTTTTCTAGTAGTCATGTATAGATGTCAAAGTTGGGTTACAAAGAAAGCTGAGCACCAAAGAACTGATGCTTTTGATCTGTGGTGTTGGGTAAATCTGAGTCCCTTGAGTTGTAAGGAAATACAACCAGTCATTCTCAAAGAAAATCAGCCCTGAATATTCATTGGAAGGACTGATGTTGAAACTGAAACTCTAATACTTTGGCCACTGAAGCGAAGAACTGACTCATTTGAAAAAACCCTGATACTAAGAAAGATTGAAGGCTGGAGAAGGGAACAACAGAGGATGAGATGGTTGGATGGCAACCCAGACTCAATGGAGATGAGTTTGAGTAAACTCCAGGTGTTGATGATGGACAGGGAGGCCTGGCGTACTGCAGTCCATGGGATCTCAAAGAGTCAGACATGACTGAGTGACTGAACTGAACTGAACTGAGTTTGGAAAAGAAGAAGTAAAGCTCTCACTGTTTGAAAATGATGTGACACTGTACATAGAAAACCCTGAAGATAGTATCAGAAAATTAGTGGAGCTAATCAGTGAATTTAGCAAAGTTGTAGGATACAAAATCAATACACAGAAATCACTTGCATTTCTATATACTAACAATGAAAAATCAGAAAGAGCAATTAAGGAATCAATCCCATTCACCACTGCAACAAAAAGAATTAATATCGAGGAATAAACTTACTTAAGGAGACAAAAATTGTATACAGAAAATTATAATAAGACACTAGTGAAAGAAATCAAAGATGACATAAAGAGATGGAGAGATAGTCCATGTCCCTGGGTAGGAAGAATCAATATTGTGAACACTCAATAACATAAAGCAAGATCCACTTTGACCCACCTCCTAGAGAAATAAACAGAAAGATAAACAAGCAGGTCCTAATTAAATGTAAAACCTATTGCACAGCAAAAGAAATTATAAACAAGGTAAAAAGATAACCATCAGAATGGGAGAAAAATAATAGCAAGTGAAACAACTGACAAAGGATTAATTTCCAAAATATACAAGCAGCTCGAAGAGATGGTGGAGGAATAGGACGGGAAGACCACAAAAGAGCACCTGCAGATAAAAGATTTCATTAGCAGCTCTGCTTATAAATTCTTACCCCTACAAGTGTCTCCTCCTCAAGCTTTTTTTTTTTCCCCTCCTAAGTGACCAGGGAATAGGAAGAAAACCAGATGAGTGTCACATTTTAATTTTCTAAGAAAGTTCTTCATTGCTGCTCTTATCAACATTACTACCACTTTCAAGTCAATGTATTTAGAAATAAAGATTGATATGTCAAAGTATTTTCTCTTTATTAGGACTTGACTTCAGGCTTTAGAAAAACAAACTGGGGGGATTGCCCAGAAGACATTCACAAAGTTTGTGGGCTTGTAAAAATGTGTACAAATTTCATGTTACTATCCAATCCTACACACACTTGCATGTGTGTTCAGTTCAGTTCAGTCGCTCAGTCGTGTCCAAATCTTTGCGACCCCATGAACCACAGCACGCCAGGACTCCCTGTCCATCACCAACTCCCGGAGTCCACCCAAACCCATGTCCATTGAGTCGGTGAAGCCATCCAACCATCTCATCCTCTGTTGTCCCCTTCTCTTACTGCCTTCAATCTTTTCCAGCATCAGGATCTTTTCAAATGAGTCAGTACTTCTCATCAGGTGTCCAAAGTACTGGAATTTCAGCTTCAACATCAGTCCTTCCAATGAACACCCCGTACTGATCTCCTTTAGGATGGACTGGTTGGATCTCCTTGCAGTCCAAGGGACTCTCAAGAGTCTTCTCCAACACCACAGTTCAAAAGCATCAATTCTTCAGCACTCAGCTTTCTTTATAGTCCAAGTCTCACATCCATACCTGACCACTGGAAAAACCATAACCTTGACTAGACGGACCTTGGCTGGCAAAGTAATGTCTCTGCTTTTTAATCTGTTGTCTAGGTTGGCCATAACTTTCCTTCCAAGCAGTAAGTGTCTTTTAATTTCATTGCTGCAATCACCATCTGCAGTGATTTTGGAGACCAGAAAAATAAAGTTAGGCACTGCTTCCACTGTTTCCCCATCTATTTGCCATGATGTGATGGGACCAGATGCCATGATCTTAAGTTTTCTGAGTGCTGAGCTTTAAGCCAAGTTTTTCACTCTCCTCTTTCACTTTCATCAAGAGGCTCTTTACTTCTTCTCCACTCTCTGCCATAAGGGTGATGTCAGCTGCATATCTGAGGTTATTGATATTTCTCCCAGCAATCTTGATTACAGCTTGTGCTTCTTCCAGCCCAGCGTTTCTCATGATGTACTCTGCATATAAGTTAAATAAGCAGGATGACTATATACAGCCTTGACATAGTCCTTTTCCTACTTGGAACCAGTTCTGTTGTTCCACGTCCAGTTCTAAGTGTTGCTTTCTGACCTGCATACAGGTTTCTCAAGAGGCAGGTCAGGTGGTCTGGTATTCCCATCTCTTTCAGAATTTTCCACAGTTTATTGTGATCCACACAGTCAATGGCTTTGGCATAGTCAATGAAGCAGAAATAGATATTTTTCGTATGTGTGGAGATAATTTTTTTTCTTCTTCTTTTTCTGACAGCATGACTTACTGTCAGTCTAAGTTTTAAGTCTTTGTTCCCTGACCAGGGATCAAACCTGGGCACTTGGCAGTGAAAGCATGGTGTCCTGGTTAGGACTTCAGGGAGTTACCTGGAGATATTTTGATTAAGTAGTCATTATGGAATTTTTTAAGTTAAATCAGTTTTAAACATGAGATTTATTAATGACAAATATATATATACATATATATATATATATATATATGTATGTATATATTACTGTTTGCTCAGTGTTTTCATAGACATTATTTATTTTAGCCTTCACAGCCACCCCACAGATAAGGTTTTATTATTCCATTTTATGGATGAAGAAACAGCTTGAAAGAGGCGAAGTGCTTGTTGAAGGTACATGTGAGGCATAGCCTAGATTTTTGATTCCACGTTCAAAGTTTGTTCTCCTCCCCCACAGCTGTATTCAGAGTAGAGAGGATGAGGAAGTTATGTTTCATTGGTTGGTGGTAAAGTAGGTGCTTCAGGAATAACCTGTCTAAAGATTTGGAATTTGTCTAGAGAGGGGATTATGTGGGGAGAGTAGGTGAAAATCACGTGTAGGCCAGCATTTGTTCACCAGATCATGAGGCTTCCCTGGGCCTCACCTGGGATTGATGAACAGCCACATGGAGAATTGTAATTTAAGAGGTATCTCACTGGGTTAGATTCTACACAAAGATCATGTTTAATCTTCTGAACAACCTGGTTGTCTTAGTAATACATAGGACAGATCATGGAGGCTCAGAGAGGCCAAGTAATTTAAGGCCTCTATGAGGTGAAAAAATCTGGGTTAAAACAGGCCCATCTGATTCCAAAGCATGGGTCCTCTGTTCCACCACCCAGATACCTCTAGTACCCACCTTTGTGGAAAACCCTAGTTCTGTGTAAGTCTGAAAGTGGTGTTAACTCAGCAAAGCTAGCTGGGAAGTGGGAAGGCAGAACACTTTCTCTACCCTCTTCACAACTCCTTACTTTCTTTCTTTTTTCCTTTCTTTCTTCTTCCTTCCTCTCTTATTTCATTTTTCTTTTTTTCCAGTTGTGCTGCATGACTTCTGAGATCTTGGTTCCTTGAGTAGGGATGGAATCTGTGGCCACTTTGCTGGGAGCTCGGAGTCCTATCCACTGTACCACCAGCGAAGTCCCTCCCTCTTTTCTTATAATCAGAGACAAAATTTTTTTCTGACCACCCTTTGGTCTTGGGACCCCTTTACAGCTTTAAATTATTGAGGGTCTTGAAGACCTTTTATTTCCCCATGGGTCATGCCTTTGAAAAGAGCAAAGTTTTAAAAAAATATATTTATTAGTTCATTTAAGAAACTGATTATATGTTAATAGAAATATGTTTTATGAAAAATAATGGTTTTCTGAAACAAAACAAAGTTTAGTGAAAAGAATGGCCTTGTTATATTTTTGTTAGTTTCCCTGATGTTTGGCCTAGTAGAAGTTGCTGGAATCTCAATCTCCTCTCTGTTCCTGCCTTCTGTTTGCTGCAGTGTCATGCTGCCATAGCCTCTGGAAAACACCAGTGTATCATCTTGAGAAAATGACAAAGAGACAGCATTTTGGCATGATTAAGAGAATAGTTTTCATCTTATTAAAGCCCTGCAATGGTCTTGAGGATTCCCAGAGGTCCCCAGGCCACACTTTGATAACTGCTTCTCAATATAACCACCTAAGTATTCACTCCTTTTCCTATTTGGAACAAGTCTGTTGTTCCATGTACAGTTCTGACTGTTGCTTCCTGACCTGCATACAGGTTTCTCAAGAGGCAGGTCAGGTGGTCTGGTATTCCCATCTCTTTCAGAATTTTCCACAGTTTATTGTGATCCACACAGTCAAAGGCTTTGGCATAGTCAATGAAGCAAAAATAGATGTTTTTCTGGAACTCTCTTGCTTTCTCCATGATCCAACGGATGTTGGCAATTTGATCTCTGGTGCCTCTGCCATTTCTAAAACCTGCTTGAACATCTGGGAGTTTACAGTTCACATATTGCTGAAGCCTGGCTTTGAGAATTTTGAGCATGACTTTACTAGCGTGTGAGATGGTACCAAATAGGAAAAGGAGTACGTCAAGGCTGTATATTGTCACCTTGCTTATTTAACTTATATGCAGAGTACATCATAAGGAACGCTGGGCTGGAAGAAGCACAAGCTGAAATCAAGATTGCTGGAAGAAATGTCAATAATCTCAGATGTGCAGATGACACTGCCCTTATGGCAGAAAGTGAAGAGGAACTCAAAAGTCTCTTGATGAAAGTGAAAGAGGAGAGTGAAAAGGTTGGCTTGAAGCTCAACATTCAGAAAACAAAGATCATGGCATCTGGTCCCATCACTTCATGGGAAATAGATGGAAAAGCAGTGGAAACAGTGTCAGACTTTTTTTTTTTAGGGGGGGCTCCAAAATCACTGCAGGTGCTGATTGCAGCCATGAAATTAAAAGACACTTACTCCTTGGAAGGAAAGTTATGACCAACCTAGATAGTATATTAAAAAGCAGAGACGTTACTTTGACAACAAAGGTCCGTCTAGTCAAGGCTATGGTTTTTCCAGTGGTCATGTATGGATGTGAGAGTTGGACTGTGAAGAAAGCTGATCGCTGAAAAATTGATGCTTTTGAACTGTGGTGCTGGAGAAGACTCTTGAGAGTCCCTTGGACTGCAAGGAGATTCAACCAGTCCATTCTAAAGGAGATCAGTCCTGGGTGTTCATTGGGAGGACTGATGCTAAAGCTAAAACTCCAATACTTTGGCCACTTCATGTGATGAGTTGACTCACTGGAAAAGACTCTAATGCTGGGAAAGGTTGGGGGCGGGAGGAGAAGGGGATGACGGAGAATGAGATGGCTGGATGGCATCACCGACTCTGTGGACATGAGTTTGAGTGAACTCCGGGAGTTGGTGATGGACAGGGAGGCCTGGCGTGCTGTGATTCATGGGGTCGCGGAGAGTCGGACACGACTGAGTGACTGAACTGAACGAGGAGGGGTTAAAGAGGGGCTCATCTAGACATCCTTTAGTTGCTACATAGAGTGGCTTTGCAATGAGGGAGAAGTTAGGGATCCATATATGGAAAACGTTTAGGAGGCTGAGGATAGACAGTAGTTTCCTTTTTGTTTTTGGACGTGTACAGTTAATTAATGCCTATCTGGGAGAATAGTTCTTTGTTGATGGGATATGGAGAGCCCCAAGTGGGTTACGTTTGTCTGTACTACTTGGGCCTTGGATCAGGACATCTGAGAACCCCAGGATCCCAGGGCCCCAGGAGCTTGGCAGTATGTTGGAAGCAGAGTTTTTGGGTTGGGCTACAAAGGAGGAGGTCATCTATGTATTGGAGATAACTTGGGGCTAGATAGAGTGTCTGTAGGTTTTTTTGTAAAGCCTGTCCAAAAAAGTGGGGGCTGTCTCTGAACCCCTGGGGGAGAACTGTCCATGTTAGTTGTTGGGAAACATGAGGCTCGGGGTCTTGCCAGGTGAAGGCAAAAAGGGTTTGGGAGAGGGGGGAGGGGGTATGGTGAAAAAGGCATCTTAGAGATATAATACTGTGAAGTGGGTTGCAGTCAGGGGTATGACAGACAGAAGTGTGTAAGGGTTAGAGACTACTGGGAATGTTCACGTGATGGCCTCATTGATTATTCACAGATCCTGGACCAGTCTCCAAGAGTTTGGTCCCTTCCTTACTGCCAGAATAGGGGTGTTGTGTGGTGAATGGGTAGGAATTAGGATAGAGGCTTGAAGAAGATTGTCTATGATAGGCTTAAGTCCCTTGTGGGCCTCCGGGGTGAGACAGTAATGTTGTTGGGTGATTATAGTTGAGGGGTTTTTAGGGTAATGTGGACTGGGAGATGATGTTTGGCTATGGATGGTGATCAGTGTCCCAGACTTGGGGGTTTAAGGTGGGTAGATCGAAGGGAAGTCAGGGGTGAGGGATAGGGATGGTCCAGGTGCCATCTGCATGAAGAATATAGAGACTGTATCGAGGGGAAGTATGGTAATAAAGACCCCAAATTTGGATAACAAATCTCTCCCTAGGAGTGCCATTGGGCACTGAGGCATTATGAGGAATGAGTATATGAGGGTCGATTTTCCATATTGACAGAGTAACAGAGGGCTGATTTTTGGCCTTAAGGGAACTCCAAAGACCCCCTTAATTGTGAGTTCTGAGTCTTGAGTTGGGCCAGAGTAGGAAGTTAAGAGAGACAAAGCAGCTCCAATGTCTAATATAAAGGAGGTCTTTTTCCTGGGCACTACTCCATCTACGCTAAGTTCCGAGCTCGTGTCCAGGACATGGGCCAGGGGGCTGGAACCTGAGCCCCATGACTGGAACAACTCTCGTAGGGTTGGGCTGGGGTTCTGGGGAGAAGTGGGGATCTCCCCAGGGGCACCAGGGTGTCCCTGTGCACATTCCATTCTCCAGGCCTGGGAGGTGTGGACCTCCCCAAGAGTGTCAGGGTATCTTTGGGGACACTCCATCTTTCAATGTCCCCGCTGACCACAGGTTGCGCATGCTTTTTTTGTGGGGCTGCGGGTTTTGGCATGCCTTTGTCCAGTGTCCTGACTGGTTGCATCAGAAGCAAGGTCTGGGATGGGGGTGGGGGTCATAAGTCCCAGTCTGGGATGACTTGGGCCGGGCTGATCTCTTCCTTTAATTGCTGCTGCAAAGAGGGCATATTTAGCTTTTCTCCCACAGTCTTTTTCTCTCTTAGCCTCTTCCTCTTATCGAATACCTTGAAGGTTATTTCTAGAACGTCTCCTTGGGGGCTCTCAGGGCCCTTCTCTAGTAGTTTTTGATGAATATCGGGGTCTGACTGGCTCATGAACTGGACAGGTAGGTACAGAAGTCCAGCAGGGGTTGAAATATCTAGATTAGTGTATTTGTGGACTGCCTCAGTAACCCGTGAAAGAAAAAGGGCAGGATTTTTATCTTTTTTTTTTTAGTCACTTCCCTAATATTATTGTCTGTTCAGTTCAGTTCAGTCGCTCAGTCGTGTCCGACCCTTTGCGACCCCATGAATCACAGCACGCCAGGCCTCCCTGTCCATCACCAACTCCCAGAGTTCACTGAAACTCATGTCCATTGAGTCGGTGATGCCATCCAGCCATCTCATTCTCTGTTGTCCCCGTCTCCTCCTGCCCCCAACCCCTCCCAGCATCAGAGTCTTTTCCAGTGAGTCAACTCGTCGCATGAGGTGGCCAAAGTATTGGAGTTTCAGCTTCAACATCAGTCCTTCCAATGAACACCCCGGATTGATCTCTTTTAGAATGGACTGCTTGGATCTCCTTGCAGTCCAAGGGACTCTCAAGAGTCTTCTCCAGCACCACAGTTCAAAAGCATCAATTCTTTGGCGATCAGCTTTCTTCACAGTCCAACTCTCACATCCATACATAAACATGGGAAAAACCATAGCCTTGACTAGACGGACCTTTGTTGGCAAAGTAATGTCTCTGTTTTTTAATATGCTATCTAGGTCGGTCATAACTTTCCTTCCAAGGAGCAAGTATCTTTTAATTACATGGCTGCAATCAGCATCTGCAGTGATTTTAGAGCCCCCCCCCAAATAAAGTCTGACACTGTTTCCACTGCTTTTCCATCTATTTCCCATGAAGTGATGGGACCAGATGCCATGATCTTTGTTTTCTGAATGTTGAGCTTCAAGCCAACCTTTTCACTCTCCTCTTTCACTTTCATCAAGAGGCTTCTTAGTTCCTCTTCACTTTCTGCCATAAGGGTGGTGTCATCTGCATATCTGAGATTATTGATATTTCTTTCGGCAAACTTGATTCAAGCTTGTGCTTCTTCCAGCCCAGCATTTAATGTACTCTGCATATAAGTTAAATAAGCAGGGTGAGAAGATACAACTATGACGTACTCCTTTTCCTATTTGGAACCAGTCTGTTCCATGTCCAGTTCTAACTGTTGCTTCCTGACCTGCATACAGGTTTCTCAAGAGGCAGGTCAGGTGGTCTTGTATTCCCATCTCTTTCAGAATGTTCCACAGTTTATTGTGATCCACACAGTCAAAGGCTTTGGCATAGTCAATGAAGCAGAAATAGATGTTTTTCTGGAACTCTCTTGCTTTCTCCATGATCCAGCGGATGTTGGCAATTTGATCTCTGGTGCCTCTGCCTTTTCTAAACCCTGCTTGAACATCTGGAAGTTCACGGTTCACATATTGCTGAAGCCTGGCTTGGAGAATTTTGAGCATGACTTTACTAGCATGTGAGATGAGTGCAATTGTGCGATAGTTTGAGCATTCTTTGGCATTGCCTTTTTTAATGTGAGATCTGTTCACCATTCTTTCTAGTAAGTAGGTGATCATATGCTGCAGGTATGGATGTCGGCATTGTCTGCTTGATATGTCCACCATGGCTCAGTTAAAGTGACTATATCATTAGTCACCGGACTACTCTTATCTTGGTTATGGAGCTGATCAGCATGAGTCTGGGCTGCCTGTTATAACCGTTTCTTTTCATCAGGGGTTAAAGTGGCATTTAGGATGTAATAAAGACAATTTCACGTTAAGTGATATGTTTGTGTAAGGCGGAGAAATTTTTTCTGTATCTAGCAGGATTTTTTGAAAAGGATCCTGATTTTTTCTCAGTTTGGCTCATATCAGAAATTGAGTAAAGCACATGAACCCATGTAGGGCCTTCTGGTCCGTACAGTATTAGGGACAGTATTACCACCTCACTCAGTCTTCCCATCAGAGGAAAAACAACAAACAAACCAAAATTCAGCACAAATCTCACCCTATAGGAACCATACACAAAACACAAAACAATTCAACCTTGAAGCCTGAGAAAAGGAGACCTCAAACACAGTAAGTTAAAAAAAAAGAAAAAGAAAAGGCAGAGAAACACTACACAAATAAAGGAACAAGCTAGAAACACTGAAGCCAAAATAAATGAAGAGGAAATAGGCAAAATACCTGAAAAAGAATTCAGAATAATGATACTAAAGATGATCAAAAACCTTGAAAACAAAATGGAGAAAATGCAAGAATCAATGAACAAAACCTAGACGAATTAAAGAATAAACATACAGAGACGAACAACACAACTACTGCAATTAAAAATACTCGAAAAGGAATCAAAAACAGAATATCTGAAGCAGAAGAAAAAATCTGTGAGCTGGAAGATAAAATTGTGGAAATAGCTGCTGAAGAGCAGAATAAAGTAAAAAGAATGAAAAGAATGGAGGATAGTCTCAGAGACATCTGGTACAATATCAAATGCACTAACATTCGAATTTTAGGGGTACCAGAAGAAGAAGAGAAGAAGAAATGATATGAAAAAATTTTTGAAGAGATTATACTTCAACATTTCCCTTAGAAAGAAAAGGAAAGAGTCAGTCAAGTCCAAGAGGCACAAAGAGCCCCATACAGGATAAACCCAAGGAGAAACATGGCAAGACACATACAAAGCAAACTAACAAAGACTAAACAGAAGCAAACTTGATAAAGAAGAATTAACATGCCGGACTTCAGGCTCTACTACAAAGCCACAGTCATCAAGACAGTATGGTACTGTCACAAAGACAGAAATATAGATCAATGGAACAAAATAGAAAGCCCAGAGATAAATCCACGCACCTATGGACACCTTATCTTTGACAAAGGAGGAAAGAATATTCAATGGAGAAAAGACAATCTCTTTAACAAGTGGTGCTGGGAAAACTGGTCAACCACTTGTAAAAGAATGAAATTAGAACACTCCCTAACACCACACACAAAAATAAACTCAAAATGGATTAAAGATCTAAATGTAAGACCAGAAATTACAAAACTCCTAGAGGAGAACATAGGCAAAACACTCTCTGACATAAATCACAGCAGGATCTTCCATGACCCACCTCCCAGAATATTGGAAATAAAACCAAAAATAAAGAAATGGGACCTAATTAAAATTAAAAGCTTCTGCACAGCAAAGGAAACTATAAGCAAGGTGAAAAGACAGCCTTCAGAACGGGAGAAAATAATAGCAAATGAAGCAACTGACAAAGAATTAATCTCAAAAATATACAAGCAGCTCCATTCCAGAAAAATAAACGACCCAATGAAAAAATAGGCCAAAGAACTAAACAGACATTTCTCCAAAGAAGACATAAAGATGGTTAACAAACACATGAAAAGATGCTCAACATCACTCATTATCAGAGAAATGCAAATCAAAACCACAATGAGGTACCATTTCTCGCCAGTCAGAATGGCTACTATCCAAAAGTCTACAAGCAATAAATGTTGGAGAGGGTGTGGAGAAAAGGGAACCCTCTTACACTGTTGGTGGGAATGCAAACTAGTACAGCCACTATGGAGAACAGTGTGGAGATTCCTGAAAAACCTGGAAATAGAACTGCCATACGACCCAGCAATCCCACTGCTGGGCATACACATTGAGGAAACCAGAAATGAAAGAGACACGTGTACCCCAATGTTCATCGCAGCACTGTTTTTAATAGCCAGGATATGGAAGCAACCTAGATGTCCATCTGCAGATGAATGGATAAGAAAGCTGTGGTACATATACACAATGGAGTATTACTCAGCCATTGAAAAGAATGCATTTGAATCAGTTCTAATGAGGTGGATGACACTGGAGACTATTATACAGAGTGAAGTAAGCCAGAAAGAAAAACACCAATACAGTATGCCATCCCCATGGAAAAGAAATGCAAAAGAGCGAAATGGCTGTCTGAGGAGGCCTTACAAATAGCTGTGAAAAGAAGAGAGGCGAAAAGCAAAGGAGAAAAGGAAAGATATAAGCCTCTGAATGCAGAGTTCCAAAGAATAGCAAGGAGAGATAAGAAAGCCTTCCTCAGTGATCAATGCAAAGAAATAGAGGAAAACAACAGAATAGGAAAAACAAGAGAGCTCTTCAAGAAAATTAGAGATTCCAAGGGAACATTTCATACAAAGATGGGCTCGATAAAGGACAGAAATGGTATGGACCTAACAGAAGCAGAAGATATTAAAAAGAGATGGCAGGAATACACAGAAGAACTGTACAAAAAAGATCTTCACGACCAAGATAGTCACGATAACGTGATCACTGACCTAGAGCCAGACATCTTGGAATGTGAAGTCAAGTGGGCCTTAGAAAGCATCACTACGAACAAAGCTAGTGGAGGTGATGGAATTCCAGTTGAGCTATTTCAAGTCTTGAAAGATGATGCTGTGAAAGTGCTGCACTCAATATGCCAGCAGATTTGGAAAACTCAGCAGTGGCCACAGGACTGGAAGAGGTCAGTCTTCATTCCAATCCCAAAGAAAGGCAATGCCAAAGAATGCTCAAACTACCGCACAATTGCACTCATCTCACACGCTAGTAAAGTCATGCTCAAAATTCTCCAAGCCAGGCTTCAGCAGTATATAAACCGTGAACTCCCAGATGTTCAAGCAGGTTTTAGAAAAGGCAGAGGCACCAGAGATCAAATTGCCAACATCCGCTGGATCATGGAGAAAGCAAGAGAGTTTCAGAAAAACTTCTATTTCTGCTTTATTGACTATGCCAAAGCCTTTGACTGTGTGGATCACAATAAACTGTGGAACATTCTGAAAGAGATGGGAATCCCAGACCACCTGACCTGCCTCTTGAGAAACCTGTATGCAGGTCAGGAAGCAACTGTTAGAACTGGACATGGAACAACAGACTGGTTCCAAATAGGAAAAGGTGTACGTCAAGGTTGTATATTGTCACCTTGCTTATTTAACTTATATGCAGAGTACATCATGAGGAACGCTGGGCTGGAAGAAGCACAAGCTGGAATCAAGATTGCCGGGAGAAATATCAATAACCTCAGATATGCAGATGACACTACCCTTATGGCAGAAAGTGAAGAGGAACTCAAAAGCCTCTTGATGAAAGTGAAAGAGGAGAGTGAAAAGGTTGGCTTGAAGCTCAACATTCAGAAAACAAAGATCATGGCATCTGGTCCCATCACTTCATGGGAAATAGATGGAAAAACAGTGGAAACAGTGTCAGACTTTATTTTTTTGGGCTCCAAAATCACTGCAGATGCTGATTGCAGCCATGAAATTAAAAGACGCTTGCTCCTTGGAAGGAAAGTTATGACCAACCTTGATAGTATATTAAAAAGCAGAGACATTACTTTGCCAACCAAGATCCGTCTAGTCAAGGCAATGGTTTTTCCCGTGGTCATGTATGGATGTGAGAGTTGGACTGTGAAGAAGGCTGACCGCCGAAGAATCGATGCTTTTGAACTGTGGTGTTGGAGAAGACTCTTGAGAGTCCCTTATACTGCAAGGAGATCCAACCAGTCCATTCTGGAGGAGATCAATCCTGGATGTTCATTGGAGGGACTGATGCTAAAGCTGAAACTGCAATACTTTGGCCACCTCATGCGACGAGTTGACTCACTGGAAAAGACTCTGATGCTGGGAAAGTTTGGGGGCGGGAGGAGAAGGGGACGACGGAGAATGAGATGGCTGGATGGCATCACCGACTCTGTGGACATGAGTTTGAGTGAACTCCGGGAGTTGGTGATGGACAGGGAGGCCTGGCGTGCTGTGATTCATGGGGTCGCGGAGAGTCGGACACGACTGAGCGACTGAACTGAACTGAACTGAATGCATATATATGGAATTTAGAAAGATGGTAATGATAACCCTGTATGTGAGACAGCAAAAGAGACACAGATGTATAGAACAGTCTTTTGGACTCTGTGGGAGAGGGTGAGTGTGGGATGATTTGGGAGAATGGCATTGAAACATGTATATTATCATATGTGAAATGAATCGCCAGTCCAGGTTCAATGCATGAGACAGGATGCTCGGGGCTGGTGCACTGGGATGACCCAGAGGGATGATATGGGGAGGGAGGTGGGAGGGGGGTTCAAGATGGGGAACACATGTACACCCGGGGCGGATTCATGTCAATGTATGGCAAAACCAATACAATATTGTAAAGTAATTAGCCTCCAGTTAAAATTAAATAAATATATATATATTTAAAGCAGCAAGGGAGAAGCAACGAATAACATACATGGGAAATCCCATATGCTTAACAACTTTTCTTTCAGCAGAAACTCTGCAGGCCCGAGGGGAATGGCAGAATACATTTAAAGTATTGAAAGGGAAATATTTACCACCAAGATTACAGTACCCAGCAAGGATCTTATTCGAAATTGATGGAGAAATCAAAGGCTGTTCAGACAAGCAAAGGTTAAGATAATTCAGTACCACAAACCAGCTATACAACAAACATTAAAGGGACTTAAATAGTCAAGAAATACAAGAAAAGAAAAAAGATCTACAAAATCAATCCCCCAAAATTAAGAAAATGGCAATAGGAACATATATATCAATAATTACCTTAAATGTAAATGGATTAAATCCTCATAACCACAAGACACAGTCTGGCTGAATGGATATGAAAACCAGACCCATATAAATATTGTCTACAAGAAACTCACTTCAGACATAAAGACATATAGACTGAAAGTGACAGAATGGAAATATATATTCCATGCAAATGGGAAGCAAAAGAAAGCTGGAGTAGTAATCCTTATATCAGACAAATGGACCTGAAACTAAAGAGGGTTACAAGAGGTGAGGAAGGACACTACACAATGATCAAGGGATCAATCCAAGACAAAGACATAACAATTGTAAATAACTATGCACCCAACATAGGAGCATCTCAATACATAAGACAAACACTAACAGACAGAAAAGGAGAAATTGATACTAACACAGTCATAGTAGGAGAATTTAACACCCCACTCACATGAATGGACAGATCATGAAACCTGAAAATTAATAAGGAAACACATGTCTTAAATGGTACATTAGATGAGATGGATCTCATTGATATCTTCAGCACATTCCATCCAAATGCAGAAGAATGCACCTTCTTCTCAAGTACACATGGAACATTCTCCAGGATAGACCACACCTTGGCCACAAATCAAACCTCAGTAAATTTAAGAAAATTGTAATCGTATCAAGCATCTCCTCAGACCACAATGCTATGAAACTAGATATCAATTACAAGAAAAACACTGTAAGTAACATGAACACATGGAAATTAAACCACACGTTTCTAAATAACCAACATGCTATTGAAGAAATCAAAAGGGAAATTAAAAAATTCCTTGAGACAAATGACAGTGAAAACACAATTCAAAACCTATAGGGTGCATCAAAAGCAGTTCTAAGAGGGAATTTTATAGCAATGCAAGCCTACCTCAAGAAACAAAAAAACATTGAATAGACAACCAAAGTTGACACCTAAAACAACTGGAAAAAGAACAAAAAAAAAAATTAGTAGAAGGAAAGAAATCATAAAAGATTTGAGCAGAAATATAAGAAAATGAAATAAAAGAAATAGTAAAGATTAATAAAACTAAAAGCTGGTTCTTTGAGAAGATACACAAAATTGACAAACGTTTAGCTGGAGTCACCACGATAAAAAGAGACAAGAATAAAACCAACAAAATTACAAATGAAAAAGGAGAGTTTACAACTGACAATGCAGAAATACAAAGGATTATAAGAGACTATCATGAATAACTCTATGGTAATAAAATGGATAACCTGGAAGAAATGGACAGATTGTTAGAAATGCTCAATCTTCCAAGACTGAACCAGGAAGAAGAAGAAATTAGGAACAACCCAATTACAAGGTCTAAATCGAAGCTGTGATCAAAAATCTCCCAAAAGTCAAAAGCCCAGGAGCAGACGACTTCACAGGTGAGTTCTATCAAACATTTAGAGATGATATAATGCTTATCCTTCTGAAACCCTTTCAAGAAATTTCAGAGGAAAGAACACTTTGAAACTAGTTCTACAAGGCCACCATCACCCTGATGCCAAAACCAGACAAAGACAACACCAAAAAAGAAATAGAACTCAACAACACATCAAAAAGCACATACACCATGATCATGTTGGGTTTATTCCAGGGATGCTAGCATTCTTCAATATATGCAAATCAATCAATATGACAGATCATATTTACCAGACAAAAGATAAAAATTATATGACAACCTAAATAGATGCAAAAATCTAATACATTAGATTTTAAAATGTACAATAATTATATTAAAAATGAATGAAGTTTAAAAAGAAATAAACAAAAAATGGAAAAAAATAGTTGAGATGACTCAAATGTCCATCAACAGGTGATCGAATAAATAAATCATGCAATGAAATATTATTCAGCCATCAAATGAATGGAGTTGTTATACATCCTATAACATGGTATAGTTCTGACATGATTATGCTAATTAAAAGAAGCCAGTAACAAAAGCCTGTATACTTTCACTATTCCGTTCATGTGAATGCATATGTCCCAGATTAGATAATTTTCTAAAGACAAAAAAGAGAAGAGTGGATGCCAGGGCACAGATGAAGTGGAAAGTGGAAAATGGAAAATGTCTACCAACTGGGCAGTGTTTCCCACTGGAGTGATGAAAATATTCCAGAATGAGGCAGTGGTTATGGTTATGCAACCTATGAAGAAATTATTAACTGGGAAATTCATGGTACATGAACAACATGTAAATAAACAAAATGTTTTTGGAAAAAACTACTGAACTTAACTTCTACGTCCAGGAATATTATCCTTCAAAAATAAAGGAGAAGTAGATATTCTCATATGAACAAAAAATTAGGGAATTTATTTTGAGCAGATATCTGGTCTGTTGGAAAGGATAAAAGGAGTTACTTATACAGGATAAGATGATATTGAAGAGAAACTATGAGTTAAGAAAGAGTGTCATGTTGAAGTTTGCCACAAAACAACAAAATTCTGGAAAGCAATTATCCTTCAATGAAAAAAGAAATTAAAAAAAACAAAGGCAAACTGAAATGAAGGGTTTTTTTTTATTTTTAATTGGTAAAAGATAAATGCTTGTTTGGGCTTCTCCATCTTTACTTTTCACTGATTATGAATCTTCATAGTTAAAGTGCATTTCATGTATACAAGATATATTTTAACTCAGCGGTAAAGAATCTGCCTGCAACACAGGAGCTGAAGCAGATACGAATTTCATCTTTGGGTCAGGAAGATCCCCTGCAGGAGAGCATAGCAACCCACTTCAGTAGTCTCGCCTGAAGAATTCCCAAGGCCAGAGGAGACTGATGGGCTTACAGTCCATGGGGTGGCAAAGAGTTGGACATGACAGAGCCACTAAACAACAACAGACACACATTCCTAACAGAAACTCTGAAGATATTAGAAATACATGAGAAAGTTCTCAGCCTAAACAAAGTGAAACAAAAAGCCTAAACAGTAGAGCTGAATTATAAAAAACCTAGACACTAGAGCTGAATTATAAAAGATTTAAGGCAATAAAATATCTCCCAACAGTAGTGTGAACAGTGTGTTCCGCACAAGGGAGAGGAGTAATTATTAACTCACTGAATAGAACAACTTTCTAGTTACATTCATAAACTAACAAAATAAAAATGTCCAGAAAATAAACATAGTATAAAATCTATCGATCATTTTATATCTAATTAAGACTGTAAAATTGTAAAATCTGCAAAAGATACAGTTTAAGCAGGCAGAATGAACATAATTTTGTTTTTTCGATAGTCTCAAAATAATTGAAAATTAAGAATGAATTTCATTTTAAAACATATTTTTCAAATTCAGTAAGATATTTTATGTTCAAATATAAGCAGATCTTGTACTTTTCAAGCTAAAAAAGTTTGTACCTTGCAGTGAATACTTTGTTTCACTGATTCGGAGGTAAATAAAAGTACATTGTGTGACTACCTTAAAAATCTTTGTGGTATCACTGTGTATTTAGAATCAAGGGTTTAAACGTGGAGTGTGTAATAGTACATTCCCTCAGGGACTGCAGGCAATGTAGGAAGTGGTCTCAAGGCCTTCCAAACCATTAAGGATGCTCTGTGGAATGGAGCAGTGCTAACCATGGCAGCCTGTGTTGGTGATAATTAACTCCCTCATAGAAGACAATGAATTTTTAAAGATAAGTACTAAATCTGTGGCCGTATAAAATCATATATATATATATATATATATGATTACACATATATGCAATATAGGTGTGCATATGTGTATACATATATATACTATTGTTCCTTGTGAATAATAAATAAAATATTAAAACCTGACATACATGACAATAAACTTAAAATTTAAGCCAACAAAATTTGAATTTGCAGGGGAAACCTATTTAATTACTGACATTATTTTAGAATACTGGAGTATGGAGATTATAATAAAAACAGAACCAGCTTTTACTTGATTTTATTCTTGCAATAAAACTCCTCGTGGTCAATGCCCCCCAGTATTGCCAGCACTGGATGTGAGCCGTTCCCCCTGACCCACCTGTGGAAGGCCACTGCTCCATTCTAAAGTCCTTAGCTAAAAAGAGCCTAATCAATATTGCCTTTGTGACCTCCAAAAACCGCCATTATTTTCCTTCCTTTCTTCCCTCCTACCTCTCCCTTTTCTTTCTTGTTATACAATTGATAAAGCTTGCTTTCCAGCTATAGTTATTACAAAATACTGGCAATATTCCCCATGTTGTACAATACACCCTTGAGCTCATCTTACACCTAACACTTTGTGCCTTCCCCTCCCCCCTATCTTCTGGTAACCAGTCGATGTTCTCTATATCTGTGCACTTCTATTTTGTTATATTCTCTACTTTGTGGTATTTTAAGATTCTATAAGCGCTATCATACGGTATTTGTCTTTCTTATTTTACTTAGTATTATACCTTTCATGTTGCTGCAAAAGGCATTATTTCATTCTTTTTATGGCTGAATAACATTAGATAGGTCTTCCTTGGTGGCTTAGTGGCAAAGAATCTGCCCGTTAAGAAGGAGATGTGGTTCAAAACGTAGGTAAGGAAGATCCTTTGGAAAAGGAAATGGCAACCCTCTGGAGTCTTCTTGCCTGTAAAATTCGTTGGGCAGAGGAGCCTGGAGGGGGTAGAGTCCATAGAGTCGCCAAGAGTGGGAAATGACTGAACAACGAGTGTCCCATAGTACATATATACTACATCTTTATCCATTCATCTATCTATCATCTAATGGACATTTAGGTTGCTTCCATGTCTTGGTGAATGGTGTGCTTCAAGGAACATTGGGATACATGTGTCTTTTTATTTAATATTGTGTGTGTGTGTTTTTAATATATATATATACATATCCAATAATGAAACTATTAGGTCATGTGTTGTTCCATTCTTAGATTTTTGAAAAATCTCCATGCTAAAAGCCACCATTATTTCATTCCTATGGACTATCTTTTAGTAAGCAAGTTTGAGTTTTTGAGGCTGTTAGTTGCTGACATTATATCTTGAGGTGAAATAAACACTACCATGAAGTAGGTGCCCTAGGGGCAACTACTTTGATGCCTTTTTAGCAAATGGCACTGCCACCCCACACATGACATGGCTCCCCAGCTAACTTCCCACCTCTGCACTCACACACAGAAACACCATGTCCTCTTCCTCTTCTCCCATGGGAAGTGTATCTTTGGGGCTCAGTCTGACACAGTTCTGCCCCATACTTTCTGGCTAACTGGACCTTCTAGTCCCAGCTCCAACTCCAAAGGACCCATCTCCCTCCCTCTTCACACACTTATCCCTTCCTTGCCCTTTCTGCTCCACACTATATATCAGAGAGCTCATCAGAGTTCTCATTAGAGAGCTCATTTCTCATCAGGTTGATTTCATTTAATTTTCATTATTAATGTATTCTGTTGGTACAAGATTCAACGTCTGTACTCTCGGCCATTTCTCAGCGGTGAGACCCCCGAAGAATTCTGAGGTCTCTAGCTGTGTTCTGAAGTCACTGGCTGCCCATCTGTCCAGCTGGAATGGCAGGGGACTCCATGATCTCTGGGGCCTCTTCAGGTTTGCTCTGATTCAGTTATTCATTTACCTTGGAACATTGGCTACAGAACTTTGAGCCTCTAATTTTCTTAAGATTCTCTGAAGTGGGAGCTTTTTGAGAAGCTTTCTTAGTCAGCTTTGCTTGAATATGCTTACTGACCCTCACAGTTACCCTGGCCATCTGGAGAAAACAAGAGAGGGAACAAAGAATGGCATTGGTTTGGGAAAGAGGGTGATGATGGTTGGGATTGATGGCTTCAGGAGAAGGGATGTGGACCAAGAGGGGGCATGTGCAAGGCAAGGACAGGGGAGGGTGTCTTATGGGGTGGTGTCAATGGGCAAGTGGAGCTTGGGTGGGTTCACTCACCTAGACATTTCTTTGGACCTCTGTTGATAGGAGGTCTTCATCTTTTCATCCTGAATATAAGGAGTTGGCTGTTCCATAACTGTGTTAGAGCCTTTTGGCTTCCTAGTCACCTTAGTCATTTTGAAGACTCCAAGTGGTCAGCTCCAGAGCCCTTGAGTACTCCTATGTATAGGGGACCACACTCTTATGAGGTCAGGAATTCACTTCATCAGACAATGGTGGTCCTGGGTGAGACTTGACATCAAAATGTCTCATACTGACACCTCTAAAGGCAGACTGGGAGCAACTCAGATAATTTGGTGGGAGAAATGAGGCATTTTTAATGCTCCTAAGGAAACCAGTCGATCTGATCACATGGATCACAGACGAATGTGGTCCACTGGAGAAGGGAATAGCAAACACTTCAGTATACTTGCCTTGAGAACCCCATGAACAGTATCAAAGGGCAAAATGATAGGATACTGAATGAGGAATTCCCCAGGTCGGTAGGTACTCAGTATGCTACTGGAGATCAGTGGAGAAATAACTCTAGAAGGAATAAAGGGATGGAGCAAAAGCAAAACAAATACCCAGTTGTAGATGTGACCGGTGATAGAAGCAAGGTCCGGTGCTGTAAAGAGCAATATTGCATAGGAACCTGGAATGTTAGGTCCATGAATCAAGGCAAATTGGAAGTGGTCAAACAGGAGATGGCAAGAGTGAGCATAGACATTCTAGGAATCAGTGAATTAAAATGGACCGGAATGGGTGAATTTAACTCAGATGACCATTATGTCTACTACTGTGGGCAGGAATCCCTTAGAAGAAATGGAGTAGCCATCATGGTCAACAAAAGAGTCCAAAATGCAGTACTTGGATGCAATCTTAAAAACGACAGAATGATTTCTGTTCGTTTCCAAGGCAAACCATTCAATATTACAGTAATCCAGGCCTATGCCCCAACCAGTAATGCTGAAGAGGCCAAAGTTGAAGGGTTCTATGAAGACCTACAAGACATTTTAGAACTAACACCTAAAAAAGATGTCCTTTTCATTATAGGGGACTGGAATGCAAAAGTAGGAAGTCAAGAAACACCTGGAGTAACAGGCAAATTTGGCCTTGGAGCATGGAATGAAGCAGGGCAAAGGCTAATAGAGTTTTGTCAAGAGATCGCACTGGTCATAGCAAACACCCTCTTCCAGCTACACAAGGGAAGACTCTACACATGGACATCACCAGATGGTCAACACCGAAATCAGATTGATTATATTCTTTGCAGCCAAAGATGGAGAAGCTCTATACAGTTAGCAAAAACAAGACCAGGAGCTGACTGTGGCTAAGATCATGAACTCCTTATTGCCAAATTCAGACTTAAATTGAAGAAAGTAGGGAAAACCAATAGACCATTCAGATATGACCTAAACCAAATCCCTTATGAGTATACAGTGGAAATGAGAAATAGATTTAAGGGACTAGATCTGATAGACAGAGTGCCTGATGAACTCTGAACGGAGGTTCGTGACATTATACAGGAGACAGGGACCAAGACCATCCCCATGGAAAAGAAATGCAAGAAAAGCAAAATGGCTGTCTGAGGAGGCCTTACAGATAACTGTGAAAAGAAGAGAAGCGAAAAGCAAAGGAGGAAAGGAAAGATATAAGCATCTGAATGCAGAGTTCCAAAGAATAGAAAGGAGAGATAAGAAAGCCTTCCTCAGTGATCAATGCAAAGAAATACAGGAAAACCACAGAATAGGAAAAACAAGAGATCTCTTCAAGAAAATTAGAGATTCCAAGGGAACATTTCATACAAAGATGGGCTCAATAAAGGACAGAAATGGTATGGACCTAACAGAAGCAGAAGATATTAAGAAGAGGTGGCAAGAATACACAGAACTGTACAGAAAAGATCTTCACGACCAAGATAGTCACGATAATGTGATCACTGACCTAGAGCCAGACATCTTGGAATGTGAAATCAAGTCGGCCTTAGAAAGCATCACTACGAACTAAGCTAGTGGAGGTGATGGAATTCCAGTTGAGATATTTCAAATCTTGAAAGATGATGCTGAGAAAGTGCTTCATTCAATATGCCAGGAAATTTGGAAAACTCAGCAGTGGCCACAGGACTGGAAAAGGTCAGTCTTCATTCCAATCCCAAAGAAAGGCAATGCCAAAGAATGCTCAAAATACTGCACAATTGCACTCATCTCACACGCTAGTAAAGTCATGCTCAAAATTCTCCAAGCCAGGCTTCAGCAATATGTGAACTGCGAACTCCCAGATGTTCAAGCAGGTTTGAGAAAAGGCAGAGGCACCAGAGATCAAATTGCCAACATCTGCTGGATCATGGAGAAAGCAAGAGAGTTCCAGAAAAACATTTATTTCTGCTTCATTGACTATGCCAAAGCCTTTGACTGTGTGGATCACAATAAACTGTGGAACATTCTGAAAGAGATGGGAATACCAGACCACCTGACCTGCCTCTTGAGAAACATGTATGCAGGTCAGGAAGCAACAGTCAGAACTGTACATGGAGCAACAGACTGGTTCCAAATAGGAGTACGTCAAAAGGAGTACGTCAAGGCTGTATATTGTCACCCTGCTTATTTAACTTATATGCAGAGTACATCATGAAGAATGCTGGGCTGGAAGAAGCACAAACTGGAATCAAGATTGCCGGGAGAAATGTCACTAACCTCAGATATGCAGATGACACTGCCCTTATGGCAGAAAGTGAAGAGGAACTCAAAAGCTTCTTGATGAAAGTGAAAGAGGAGAGTAAAAAGGTTGGCTTGAAGATCAACATTCAGAAAACAAAGATCATGGCATCTGGTCCCATCACTTCATGGGAAATAGATAGAAAAACAGTGGAAACAGTGTCAGACTTTATTTTTTTGGGCTCCAAAATCACTGCAGATGCTGATTGCAGCCATGAAATTAAAAGACGCTTACTCCTTGGAATGAAAGTTATGACCAACCTAGATAGCATATTAAAAAAAGGAGACATTACTTTGCCAACAAAGGTCCATCTAGTCAAGGCTATGGTTTTTCCCGTGGTCATGTATGGATGTGAGAGTTGGACTGTGAAGAAAGCTGATCGCCGAAGAATTGATGCTTTTGAACTGTGGTGCTGGAGAAGACTCTTGAGAGTCCCTTGTACTGCAAGAAGATCCAACCAGTCCATTCTAAGGGAGATCAATCCTGGGTGTTCATTGGAAGGACTGATGCTAAAACTGAAACTGCAATACTTTGGCCACCTCATGCAACGAGTTGACTCGAAAAGACTCTGATGCTGGGAAAGGTTGGGGGCGGGAGGAGAAGGGGACGACGGAGAATGAGATGGCTGGATGGCATCACCCACTCTGTGGACATAAGTTTGAGTGAACTCCGGGAGTTGGTGATGGACAGGGAGGCCTGGCGTGCTGTGATTCATGGGGTCGCAGAGAGTTGGACACGACTGAGCGACTGAACTGAACTGAACTGAAAGAGCCCTCTAAACTCACTTTCCATCCTCATCTCTCTAAGTCAACACAGATGGGTCACATAGCAGGGAGAGTGTGTCTCCTCCAAACCTTTCCTCACAGCCACAGTTTTCAGCCTTTCATTCTGTTCTCTCTCACGTCTCACCATTATCTAATTTTTATTATTTTGCCTATAATCCCTCTATGATAATTAGGCTGTGGAAATGAGAATAATTTCACTTTCCTCCTGCAAGGGGTCTTATTGCACCTTGAAGACCATTAAATTCTGGGCCACCTACCAGAAACCTTTTCCATCCCACCTCCTTTTCTCAGTGTTCACGTACCTCTCCTGAGTTTTCTAGCTTCCAGTCTGAAATCCCTGTCTTCAGGCTGTGAGACTGCACTGACTATACTTGCTCTTGCTCCAACTGGAGCTGTTTTTTTTTTTTTTTTTTCTAATCTAGGACTCATGGTCACTTCACTAGGTGTAACGCCCAGGCTTGAGTTTTAACAGGGTGATGGGCATGAGGCAAATAAATGCATGCTTCAGGTTGTGCTTGATGATCCAAAGAAGGAAATGACCACCTGTGACTGATTACTATTCCCAGGAAAGGGTGGGGCTTGCCCAATTGTGTGTGAGCCTTGTGTGCAAAGGTGTTCTCAACATGTGCCCGCACAAATCCCTTTTCTCATCTTGCTTTCCTGCTGGCACCTCCATTGGAGCTTACCTCACAGTCAAGACCATGGTGGAATTCATTTCCATGAAGAGCTACCACAAGCTTCCAGCTTCTTGGAAGAAACACTGAGTAATCATGTCCTGTCCATCTAGTTCCCAAGGTTTCTCATTGAGGTTGTTGGCTCTGGATGATAGGGGAATGAGTTGTGTGCTTCACTGCAGTCCTTGTGTTTCTAATTGACTAGAAGGTTCACCCCGTGTGAGGGGTGCTCCTGGGGACACAGTTAGTTGGCTTAGTGGGACTTCCTGTGTTTTCTGTGAAGTGCTCACTTCCTTGTTCCCACTGGCTACTTATTCACCTAGGAAGCATCACACTGCTCAAAAGTTTAAGAGGTAAACAAACCAAAAAGATTATTCTTAATATTTTTATAACAAAGAACCTAAAGCCTGATAGAAATATATGAAAAAGACAATAGCCAACAGTTTCTAAGAAAGTTATAGCAATGAACTTTAACTTTATTAAGAGATGTTTAAAAGACATGAGCAGGCAATTGACAAGAAAGATATGGAACTAGCCCCTAACCACATTAAAAAGACATTTAATCTCACTAAAGGTAAGAATAATCATATTATAGTTCCCTTGATAAATCAAACTGACACAGAAGTGGCAAAGATTTTAGACATTGCAGACAGAGACAGTAAAATACTTGGAAATACTGTGTTTTGTATGTTATAAAATAAGCAGAGACATGTAAATCATCAAGTAGACCCAATTTCCTCTTGTAGATATGAGAACTATAGTGACAGATGACAAACACAGTGGATTGAATAAATGGCAGATTAGTCAGGGCAGCAGGAGAAAATTGTGCACTTGATGAGGTAGCAATAGTAAGTTCCAGAATGAAGCACAGACTACACAAACATATTCAAAGTACGCATAGCAAAATCCATTTATTTTTGTCCCCCTGAGAATACAGTATTTGTTAAATATTTGAAAATCCATCAGTGTAATTAAATTTATTAAAGAACTAAAAAGGAAACACAGTAGGGTCATCTCGATAAATGCTGGAAAATTATTTGATAAAATCTAACATCTATTCCAGGGGTGGGAAGATCCCCTGGAGAAGGGATAGGCTACCCACTTCAGCACTCTTGAACTTTCCTGGTGACTCAGCTGGTAATGAATCTGCCTGGCATGCGGAAGACCTGGGTTCCATCCGTGGGGTGGGAAGATCCCCTGGAGGAGGGCATAGCAACCCTCTCCAGTATTCTTGCCTGGAGAATTCCCATGTACAGAGGAGCCTTTTAGGTTTACAGTCCATGCAGTCACAAAGAGCTGGACACAACTGTGAGACTGAGCACATTCTGTATAAAAAATTCTTAGAAACTAGAAATAGAAAACTTCCTCAACCTGAGAAATGTAAGGAACTGTATAACTAACAGCACACGTTATGGTAGAAGACTGAGTACTTTACTTCTAAGATAAGAATCAACAAAAAGATGTCCACTCTCATTATATTGAATTTCTATGAAGTCATATTAGAAAATGATTGAGAAGTTATCTGGCTTGGAAAAGAAAAATTAAAATGTTTTTATTTGTAGGCGACATCTATTTAGAATAGCCAACGAAATCTACAGGAACACAAAATTACCGAAACTAAGAAGTAATTTGGAAGGACTGATGTTAAAACTGAAACTCCAATACTTTGGCCACCTCGTACGACGAGTTGACTCACTTGAAAAGACTCTGATGCTGGGAGGGATTGGGGGCGGGAGGAGACGGGGACGACAGAGAATAAGATGGATGGATGGCATCACCAACTCGATGGACATGAGTTTGAGTGAACTCTGGGAGCTGGTGATGGACAGGGAGGCCTGGCGTGCTATGATTCATGGGGTCGCAAAGAGTCGGACATGACTGAGCGACTGAACTGAACTGAACTGAAGATGTAATTTAAGCAATGTTTCAAGATATACAGTCGATATATAAAATTCAGTCAATTGCTTTTCTATATAGTAAGATAGATAAATGAAAATTAAACTGAAAAGTAATAACAGTAACAATGAACTATAAAAAACTTAGGAGTCTTAGAAAATATATGAAAGGCAACAATGCAAAAAAATGGACAAAAGATTTGCACAGGAAATTCACCAAATAAATATATATAGATGTCAACTAACCATGTACAGCACAACAAAATGATGGCTTTTATGAGAGAACAGACAAGAAGTGTGATGAGGATGTGAAAAAATTTCAACTTTCATGCACTGCTTATGGGAATACAAAATGGGACAGACCTGGTGGAAGACACTTCAGAAGTTGTTTAAAAAGTTAAACATTCGGTTACGATATGACCCAGCAATCCCACTTCTAGGTTTATACCAACAAGAATGAAAAAAAAAAGAAAGCTTTCCCAAAAACTTGCACATGAATGTTCATAGCAATCTTATTTCTAATAGTCAAAAAGTCGAGGTGAACAATATGGCAGAGCTGTGGGTGGAAGTGGAGTACATCTCTCTCCATGGATAAATCAGGGATACACCTTCAGACATAGAAGTGCTTGCAGAACACCAGCTGAGAGCAGACAGTACTGCCTGACCAGAAGAAACTAACATATGGTACCATGCAAAAGTCAGTAGGATGAAGAAACTAGGGGGAAAAGCATGAGTGTTAGTAAGGCTGGACCTGCGCTCAGTGGGTGGGAGAACTGAAGTAGGTGTCCAAACCCCACATGAGAGCAACTGTCTGGATCAGAGCAGAAACATTTAAAGCTGAGAGTGAAACAGCTGATCTGTGGCAGCCTAAATGAAATGAGAATCAGACAGTCCTTGCTACAGCAATACACACCCCAGAGAGGGACACAGGTCACCTAGAAGGTGTGGCAGCTGTCAGCTGGAGCATAGGGATTGTGGAGCAATCCCAGGGCGAGGGCTGCTGTTTACTGGGGAGAGACAGATTCATGGTAGGTGAGAATGAGGAGACTGTGGTAGGAGATGCCTGTGGAGGTATTACAGGCAGCCATGAAAGCAAGGTGAAACTGCTGAGTCATATGTATATGTGTATATTCAGTCACACTTTTTATTTTTGTTATAAACTTCTGCCTCTACATTGGTATTTTGTTGCTCTGTGGAGTTTTTTTTGCTTTTAACTCTCTTCTTTTTTCTCTTTTTACATTTTTAATATATGTTAAAACTTATTTTAATTGGATGCTAATTAATTTACAATATTGTAGCGGTTTTTGCCATACATTGACATGAATAAGCCATGGATGTACATGTGTTCCCCATCCTGAATCTGCCTACCACCTCCCTCCATATCCCATCCCTCAGGGTCATCCCAGTGCACCAGCCCTGAGCACACTGTCTGATGCATCGAACCTGAACTGACGATCTTTTTCACATATGATAATATACATGTTTCAATGCTATTCTTTAAAATCTTTTCACCATTGCCTTCAACCACAGAGTTCAAAAGACTGTTCTATACATCTGTGTCTCTTTTGCTGTCTCACATATGGGATCATCGTTACCATTTTTCTAAATTTCATAAATATGCTTTTGTATACTGTATTGGTATTTTTCTTTCTGACTTACTTCGCTCTGTATAATAGGCTCCAGTTTCACCTATCTCATTAGAACTGATTCAAATGTATGCTTTCTAATGGCTGAGTAATACTCCGTTGTGTATATGCACCACAGCTTCCTTCTCCACTCAACTGCTGATGGACATCTAGGTTGCTTCTATGTCCTGGCTATTATAAACAGTGCTGCGATGAACAATGGCATACACGTATCTCTTTCAATTCTGGTTTCCTCACTGTGTACGCCCAGTAGTGGGATTGCTGGGTCATATGGCAGATCTATTTCCAGTCTTTTAAGGAATCTCCACACTGTTCTCCATAGTGGCTACAATAGTTTGCATTCCCACCAACAGTGTAAGAGGGTTCCCTTTACTCCACACCCTCTCCAGCATTCATTGTTTGTAGATTTTTAGATAGCAGCCATTCTGACCGACGAGAGATGGTACCTCATTGTGAATTTGATTTGCATTTCTCTGATAATAGTAATGTTGAGCATCTTTTCATGTGTTTGTTAGACATCTGTACGTCTTCTTTGGAGAAATGTGTGTTTAGTTCTTTGGCCCATGTTTTGATTGGGTCGTTTATATTTCTTGATAAAAATAAACTGAGCTGCAGGAGTTGCTTGTATATTTTTGAGATTAATTCTTTGTCAGTTGTTTCGTTTGCTATTATTTTCTCCCATTCCGAAGGCTGTCTTTTCACCTTGCTTATACTTTCCTTCATTGTGCAAAAGTTTTTAAGTTTAATTAGGTCCCATTTATTTATTTTTGCTTTTATTTCCAATATTCTGGGAGGTGGGTCATGGAGGATCCTGATTTATGTCAGAGAGTGTTTTGTCTATGTTCTCCTCTAGGAGTTTAATAGTTTCTGGTCTTACACTTAGATCTTTAATCCATTTTGAGTTTCTTTTTGTGTATGGTGTTAGGGAGTGTTCTAGTTTCATTCTTTTACAAGTGGTTGACCAGTTTTCCCAGCAACACTTGTTAAAGAGATTGTCTTTTCTCCATTGAATATTCTTTCCTCCTTTGTCAAAGATAAGGTGTCCATAGGTGCGTGGATTTACCTCTGGGCTTTCTATTTTATTCCACTTATCTATATTTCTGTATTTGTGCCAGTACCATACTGTCTTGATGACTGTAGCTTTGTACTATAGACTGACATCAGGCAGGTTGATTCCTCCAGTTCCATTCTTCTTTCTCAAGATTGTTTTGGCTGTTCGAGGTTTCTTGTATTTCCATACAAATTGTGAAATTATTTGTTCTACCTGTGAAAAATACCATTGGTAGCTTGATAGGGATTGCATTGAATCTATTGATGCCTTTGGGTAGTATAATCATTTTCACTATATTGATTCTTATGATCGACGAACATGGTATATTTCTCCATCTCTTTGTGTCATCTTTGATTTCTTTCATCAGTATTTTATAGTTTTCTATATATAAGTCTTTTGTTTCTTCAGATAGATTTACTCCTAAGAATTTTATTCTTTTCATTGTAATGGTGAATGGAATTGTTTCCTTAATTTCTCTGTTTTCTCTTTATTAGTGTATAGGAATGCAAGGGATTTCTCTGTGTTAGTTTTATATCCTGCAACATTACTATATTCATTGGTTAGTTCTAGTAATTTTCTGGTGGAGTCTTTAGGGTTTTTTATGTAGGGGATCATGTCATCTGCAAACAGTGAGAGTTTTACATCTTCTTTTCCAATTTGGATTCCCTTTATTTTATTTTTCTTCTCTGATTGCTGTGCCTAAAACTTCCAAAACTATGTTGAATAGTAGTGGTGAGAGTGGGCACCCTTGTCTTGTTCCTGACTTTAGGGGAAATTCTGTCAATTTTCACCATTCAGAATAATGTTTGCTGTGGGTTTGTCGTATATGGCTTTTATTATGTTGAGGTATGTTCCTTCTATTCCTGCCTTCTGGAGGGTTTTTAACATAAATGGATGTTGAATTTTGTCAAAGGCTTTCTCTGAATCTATTGAGATTATCATACGGTTTTTATTTTTCAATTTGTTAATGTGGTGTATTACATTGGTTTATTTGCAGATACTGAAGAATCCTTGCATCCCTGGGATAAAGGCCAGTTGGTCATGATGTATGATCTTTTTAATATGTTGTTGGATTCTTTTTGCTAGAATTTTGTTAAGGATGTTTGCATCTATGTTCATCACTGATATTGGCCTGCAGTTTTCTTTTTTTGTGGTATCTTTGTCTGGTTTTGCTATTAGAGTGATGGTAGCCTTATAGAATGAGTTTGGCAGTTTACCTCCTCTGCAATTTTCTGGAAGAGTTTGAGTACGATAGGTGTTAGCTCTTCTTTAAATCTTTGGTAGAATTCAGCTGTGAAGCCGTCTGGACCTGGGCTTTTGTTTGCTGGAAGATTTCTGATTACAGTTTCAACTTCTGTGCCTGTGTTTGGTCTGTTAACATTTTCTATTTCTTCCTGGTTCAGTTTTGGAAAGTTGTACTTCTCTAAGAATTTGTCCATTTCTTCCACGTTGTCCATTTTATTGGCATATAATTGCTGATAGTAGTCTCTTATGATCCTTTGTATTTCTGTGTTGTCTTTTGTGATTTTTCCATTTTCATTTCTAATTTTGTTGGTTTTATTCTTCTCCCTTTGTATCTTGATGAGTCTGGCTAATGGTTTGTCAATTTTATTTATCTTCTCAAAGAACCAGCTTTTAGCGTTGTTGATTTTTGTTATGGTCTCTCGGTTTCTTTCGCATTTATTTCTGCCCTAATTTTTAAGATTTCTTTCCATCTACGAACCCTGGGGTTCTTCATTTCTTCCTTTTCTAGTTGCTTTAGGTGTAGAGTTAGGTTATTTATTTGACTTTATTCTTGTTTCTTGAGGTAAGCCTGTATTGCTATGAACCTTCCCCTTAGTATTGCTTTTACAGTGTCCCATTGGTTTTGGGTTGTTGTGTTTTCATTGTCAATCGTTTCTATACATATTTTGATTTCTTTTTTAATTTCTTCTATGATTTGTTGGTTATTCATAAGTGTGTTGTTTAGCCTCCATATGTTGGAATTTTTAATAGTTTTCTTTTTTTCTGTAATTGACATGTAATCTTACTGTATTGTGATCAGAAAAGATTCTTGGAATTTCAATTTTTTTTTGAATTTACCAAGGCTAGATTTATGGCCCAGGATGTGATCTATCCTGGAGAAGGTTCCGTGTGCACTTGAGAAAAAGGTGAAATTCATTGTTTTAGGGTGAAATGTCCTATAGATATCAATTTGGTCTAACTGGTCCATTGTATGATTTAAAGTTTGTGTTTCCTTGCGAAATTTCTGTTTAGTTGATCTATCCATAAGGGTGAGTGGGGTATTAAATTCTCCCATTATTATTGTGTTACTGTTAATTTCCCTTTTCATTCTTGTTAGCATTTGCCTTACATATTGCGGTGCTCCTATGTTGGGTGCATATATATTTATAATTGTTATATCTTCTCGGAGTGATCCTTTGATCATTATGTAGTGTCCTTCTTTGTCCCTTTCCACAACCTTTTTTTTCAAAGTCTATTTTATCTGATATGAGTATTGCTACTCCTGCTTTGTTTTGGTCTCCATTTGCCTGAAATATCTTTTTCCAGCCATTCACTTTCAGTCTGTTTGTTTCCCTTGTTTTGAGTTAGGTCTCTTGTAGACAACATATATAGGGGTCCTGTTTTCGTATCCATTCAGCCAGTCTTCTTCTTTTGATTGGGGCAGTCACCCCATTTACAATTTAGGTCATTAATGATAAGTATGACTCCGTTGCCATTTACTTCGTTGTTTTGGGTTTGAGATTATACAACTTTTCTGTGTTTCTTGTCAAGAGAAGATCCTTTGGCATTTGTTGAAGAGCTGGTTTGTTGGTGCTGAATTCTCTCATCTTTTGTTTCTCTGTAAAGTTTTGATTTCTCCTTCATATTTAAATGAGATCCTTGCTGGGTACTATAATCTGGGTTGTAGGATTTTCTCTTTCATCACTTTAACTATGTCCTGCCATTCCCTTCTAGCCTGAGGAGTTTCTATTGAAAGATCAGCTGTTATCCTTATGGGAATCCCTTTGTGTGTTATTTGTTGTTTTTCCCTTCCTGCTTTTAATATATGTTCTTTGTGTTTGATCTTTGTTAATGTGATTAATACCTGTCTTGGGGTGTTTTTCCTTGGGTTTATCCTGTTTGGGACTCTCTGGGTTTCTTGGACTTGGGTGATTATTTCCTTCCCCATTTTAGGGAAGCTTTCAACTATTATCTCCTCAAGTATTTTCTCATGGCCTTTCTTTATGTTTTCTTCTTCTGGGACTCCTATGATTTGAATGCTTGGGCATTTAACATTGTCCCAGAGATCTCTGCGGGTGTCCTCATTTCTTTTCTTTTTTCTTTTCTCCTCTCTGCTTCATTTATTTCCACCATTCTATCTTCCACCTCACTTATCCTAACTTCTGCCTCAGTTATTCTACTGTTGCTTCCCTCCAGAGTGTTATCTCATTTATTGCATTATTCATTAATGATTGACTCTTTTTTATTTCTTCTAGGTCCATTTTATACATTTCTTGCATCTTCTCAATCCTTGTCTCCTGACTATTTATCTGTATCTCCATTTTGCTTTCAAGATTTTGGATCATTTTTACTATCATTATTCTGAACTCTCTTTCAGGTAGACTCTCTATCTCCTCCTCTTTGGTTTGGTTTGGTGGAATTTATCATGTTTCTTTACCTGCTGAGTATTTCTCTGCCTTTTCATCTTGTTTTGATTGCTGTGTTTGGGGTGGCCTTTCTCTATTCTGTTTGTGGTTCTTTATTGTGGCGGTTCCTCCCTGTGGGTGGGGTTGGACAAGTGGCTTATCAAAGTTTCCTGGTTAGGGGAGCTTGTGTCGGTGTTCTGGTGGGTGGAGCTGGATTGCTTCTCTCTGGAGTGCAATGAAGTGCCCAGTAGTGAATTTTGAGATGTCTATGGGTTTGGTGTAACTTTGGGTAGCCTGTATATTAAAGCTCAGTACTATGTTCCTGCACTGCTGGAGAATCTGTGTGGTATGTCTTGCTCTGGAACTTGTTGCCTCTTGGGTGTAGCTTGGTTTCAGTGTTGGTATGGAGGATTTTGGATGAACTCTTATCGATTAATTTTCCCTGGAGTCAGGAGTTCTCAGGTGTTCTCAGATTTTGGTTTTCAGTCTTATTTTTATAGTAGCCTCAAGACTTCTCCATCCATACAGCACTGATGATAATACATCTGCTGCTACTGCTGCTAAGTCGCATCAGTCTTGTCTGACTCTGTGCGACCCCATAGACAGCAGCCCACCAGGCTCCTCTGTCCCTGGGATTCTCCAGGCAAGAACACTGGAGTGGGTTGCCATTTCCTTCTCCAATGCGTGAGAGTGAAAAGTGAAAGTGAAGTCGCTCAGTCGTATCCGACTCTTAGCGACCCCATGGACTGTAGCCTACCAGGCTCTTCCATCCATGGGATTTCCCAGGTAAGAGTACTGGAGTGAGGTGCCATTGCCTTCTCTGGGCACTGCTTAGGGCATGGTAAACAGGAAAAACGTGCCTTCAGGGGATCATAGAGTGAAGAGGGATGGATGCAGAGGTCTACTTATAAAAAGGATGGGAAAAAGAAGGTTCCTATTACCTGCCTACAGCGTTCTGTTGTGATGACTTCCTGGAGTGTCACCACATTGGGAAGAGGCTTGATTGGGAACAGATCCACTCCCACAATAAGACTGGATACAGGCATAAACTTGGCGGCCATTTGCAGCCATCCACCTGGTGCATCTAGGTTAATGGAAAAAAGATTCTCCACAATGAGGGACACAGAAAGGTTAGCTGAGTTACATGGAGATGAGGGAGGAGGGAGATAGAGGTGACCAGGAAGAGGGGAAATCAAAAGGGGCGAGAGCAATCTAGCCCGTAATCAAATCCCTATGTGCTCTCCACAACCTGGAACACCTATAGAGGTTCACAGAGTTACATAGAGAAGAGAAGTGGGAGGAAGGAGATAGAGGTGACCAGGAGGAGAAGGTTGGGGGGTCAAAAGGAAAGAGACAGATCTAGCCAGTAATCAGTTCCCTAAGTGTTCTCCACAGCCTGGAATACCCAAAGAGATTCACAGAGTTGGGTAGAGAAAAGAAGGGAGATGGAGGAGATAGAGGTGACCTAAGGGAGAAAAAGGAGAGTCAAAAGGGGGAGAGGGCAATCAAGCCAGTAATCACACTCCTAAGTAAAAATGGGTACTGAAGATTGGATTCTTAAAGGTACAAAATTGATAACAAATACCGAAAAGCAAAGATTAAAAATCTAGAGTAGAGGTTAGACTCTCAAAAATACAATATTAAAAAAAAAATCACAAAAAGTTATAAAAAAAAATTATCAAGTTTGCTTTAAAAATAGGGTCTTTTTTTTGGCAAGGTAATAGTAGGTTATAAAAATGAAAATTAAAGGAGTAATAGAGGACTTAAAATTAAAAAAATAAAAATTATAATAGTAAAATTATTTGTAGGAATTTCTGTGGAGCTATTGTTGGTAGTGTGGGGTCAGTTCAGTTTCAGATAGTTCTTTGTTCCAACATATACTTCTCAAGATCTATAGGCTCCTTCCAATGTAATCGATGCTAACTACAGGGTTTTAATATGTTGCGCTTGTCATTTTGAAAGCAGTTCCCTCAGTTTATTTTGGCTTCTTCTGTTTGCAAGTCTCTTTATTGTCTAATTTCCGCCCTGACACGAGGGGGAGAAAGTGGTCACTTATTCAGGCTCACTTGTTCAGTCATGCTGTGGGGAGGGAGGAACACTACAAACAAATATCACTGGTGTGTGTGGGGTGTGCTCGCAGTGTCTTGGCCACACTGGGTTTGCCCCTGCTCACAGTGTATAGTCTTTCCCAGGCTCCAGGTTGCTCTGCTGGGGAACTGTCTAAAGTGGGCCATGGGTCGCGTGCACTTCCCAGGTCTAAGCTGCTCAGGTTCAGGTTCTTGGGTACTCCACAAAAGTATAGACTTGGTTGGGCCTTCATTTTTTGCCCTTCCCAGGTCTGAGCAGCTCAGGAGAGCAGGTGCTTGGCGAGTGCACTCTCCCTAGGTGTGGTGTGTCTTATCACCTCCCCATCCCAGCTGCTCAATTTCCTGGGTGTGCAGCAGGAGCTCCGTCTCTTCTGTGGAGCTGATTTCTGGCTGCAACCCTCCCGGTGGATGTCAACTGTCCAGAATCCCAGGAAGACTTGGTTAGCAACTGGGAGCCTGCTCGCAGTTTGGTAGAGGATGCCATCTCTGAGGCCGAGATTGCCCCTTTCCAGCTCTGGCTGACTCCCGCCTACCTCTCTGCCTCCAGTGGGGGATGGTCCAGTCCACAGCCAGCTAGCTCTCCTCTGGTATTTGCTCAGTCCCTGTTCTGTGAGCAGGCCCGGCAGTGCCTTAGGTTAGCGGTTTTTGCCGGAAAGTTCTCTCTCTTCTTTTTTTTCTCTCCTCTGGCTATCCCACAGTTTGGGTTGCTATATCATGTTAGCTACCTCAGATTGCCCTCAGGGCATTCAGGCCCAGTCCTTACCCTAAGCAATGCAGCTCGCGCCTCCCTGTCCAGCCCCTGCTTGCTGGTGGCAGATTCAAGCATCTGGGCTACTTCTCCGCTGGTAGTTGCCATGAGGCACATAATGGGTTTTATTTATTTTTCCTCCCAGTTATGTTGCCCTCTGAGATTCCAAAACTCCCCACAGACCCATCAGTGAGAGGGTTTCCTGGTGTTTGGAAACTTCTCCTCTTTTATGACTCCCTCCCCGGGATGGATCTCCCTCCCTAACTCTTTTGTCTCTCTTTTAATCCTTTTTATTTTGTCCTACCTCTTTTTGAACACAATGGGCTACCTTTCTGGGTGCTTGGTGTCCTCTGCCAGCATTCAGAAGTTGTTTTGTGGAATTTGCTCAGCATTCAAATGTTCTTTTGATGAATTTGTGGGGGAGAAAGTGGTTTCCCTGTCCTATTCCTCAGACATCTTAGGACCGCCTCTTATACCTTTAATTAAAAAAAAAATTAAACCTATTATAATATTTCCAGAGTTCTCAATCGGAGTGTGTAACTTAGTTCTTTGGAAGCCTTGGAGGATTAACTGGCAGTGGCAGCAGCACTGTAAACTGCTTGGAAACAGTGAGCCTGCCATTAAAACTATGCCCAAGAATAAAGGAACAATGACTCGGTTTCCTGGAACCATGGTTTGGTCAGCCGCTGCCAGTGGTAATTCTTCCCTCTTGTAGTTGGCTGATGTCCTTGAGCAGGAATGCACAGTCCACATATGAGCTAGGAAGATGCTCTTGCTTCCTCCCTCTTTGTTCATATAGCAGTATAATTTCGACTCTGTTTTTGTCATCTTTACATGGAAAGTACGATTTGTTTTGGATTCATGGCAGGTTAACTGCAGGCGTGTTAGTAAATTGAGCAGAAGGCTACTTTTGGGCAGCAGAGGCTTCGCCTTGTAGGGTAAGGGAGTTAGAGAAGGTGAGGTTCAGAAAAAGAATGAGACCAGCACTTTACAGGAAGAGATCACCTTTAATGAGGTGAGAAGGGGCAACAGTCAGATTAGTGAGCTGCTGCACTAACCCAAGAAAAGAGTAAGTATATATAGGCATATATGTGGAAAGCTACTGTCTTAAGGGGGCCTGTTCTTCTCCAAGGTTTTGGAGTAGTTATCTCTTAAACGGCTGGGGCAAGGAATTCTGGATATTGGCCAGAGGCTGGACCGGCTGGGAGCTGAGCGTAATCAACATTAATGTCCTTTTTTTTTTTCCCCCTTGGGGTGAGAGAGTTCTTTGTTTTGCATAGAATGGTGAGGAGGACCCTTCAGTTCAGTTCAGTTCAGTCGAACTCCAGGCTATTTTGAGCCATGTAACTTTCCTTCACGCCTCTCTGGCCTTCCTCCCTTCCCAGGAAGCTCCCTTAGCAGTTGCTTATGACACGCTGATTCTTTCTTTGGGGACCATTAAATATTTGTCCATACTTTACTTTGTGGACAGTTCACTACTGGAGAAAATACTGCTTCTTTGCAAACTTGAAGGTAAATCCTTGTTGCATGCTTAGGTTCATGTCTGCCAGTTTACTTTCCTCTACCTGTCACAAACTTTAACCTTCTTTAGAAGGCACGCATATACCAACGTGTTCAGCCTTCTTTTCTCATAAAATAGATGCTGGCACTATGTATTTCTACTTAGCTTTATTCTGAGGGAGACAGTTCACAAATAATCAGATTTGACTATAACTTGACTTGTAACTTCCAAAATGGTACTTCTAAGCTAACTGAAGCAGAGCACTGGGATAGTCATTCCTTGAATTCTCCTTTTTACAGACCTGAGTTCTTCTGTCATGTTTAATGTCCTTGTAATGCCTCCTGGAAAACTGTTACTGTAAGGAGTGAGAATACCTCCTTCAGAATGGCACCACATTTCCCATTCCACAACAAATCTCTCTTCATTATTCATTCCTGGCACTTCATTTTAGCTCTCAAGGCTTACTTAATGTTTGCCATATTCAGTCACATTTCTTTACCTTTGAGTTCAGTGCTCTCTAGATTCCCCAAACCAACTGTCACAGCCCTTCTCTAGCAAGCAAATGTTTTGCTGCTAACTATTCAGGGAAACTCTAGGAATGTCTTTTTCATAATGTGTTAGGTAAATTACAAACCGCTCCTACTTGTTTTTTTCTAATCTAACTAATTCACTTTTAGCTTACAAATAACTGTACATTTCCATACATTCCTTGTTTCCTCCTCTGTTTCTAGGAATGAAGTTTCAGATGCCCACATTAGATTGTGTATTCTAAAGAGAATAGTGCTGAGCCTTCATTACTGCGCATGGGCTTTTCTCTAGTTGTGGGGAGCGGGGGCTGCTCTGTAGTTGCAGTGCACAGGCTTCTCATTCGGCTTCTCTCTACTTGTGGAGCAGAGGATCTAGGGAGACCAGGCTTCAGTAGTTGCAGCACGTAGGCTCAACAGCTGCAGCTTCCAGGCTATAGAGCACAGGCTCAATAGCTGTGGCACAGGGTCTCAGTTGTTATGAGGCATGTGGGTTCATCCTGGACCAGGGATCAAACCGGTGTCTGCTGTATTGGCAGGTGGATTCCCTACCACTGAGCCACCACAGAAGGCCCTCGTATCTCCAATTTTTCCCCATTTACATTGCCCTACATTTCTCCAGAATTTCTGTATTAAACAATTCATTTTACACTATTTCTCATGGAGGTTTAATGTGACATTTCTGTAAACAAAGTGTCCTGTTTTTATTCTGTGGAAAACCATGGTATAAATGGGAGTGAATTTTAGGGTTTACAGCAGAGTAATCCTGGCTGCCAACATTGAAAATTCCCTACTATTATAATATTTTTCAGTAGACTATGATAAATCCATGCCAAGACTTCAGACCTTCAGTAGTCCAATGTCACTAGCGCATGATCATATTTAATAAAGTAACTGAATAATTGACTACCTCTTATTTAAGTAAGTGCAGACTAAAATAAGAGTAAAATAATTGACTGAAGCACTTACTTTATTTTCCCTTTAATGAATAGCTAAGCCCACAGAGGAACTGAAATATGAGTACAACTCCCATGTTTTTTTTTTTACTTAGACTCACTAATCTTTAATGTTTTCTTCTTGTACTTTCTTTCTGTACATGAACATTTTCCTTCTAACGTTTTAAAGTTTCTTATCGGCAGGTCTAGTTACATATGGACGTTAGCCCTAAATATTTCATCTCCTAAGAGTGAAGCCTTTCTCTTATGTAACTCCAGTAGCATGGTCACAAGAAATTTAACCTTACCATTATACTGTCACCTAGTAAGTACTCTTTTCTAGCACTGCTGCTTGCGCTTAGTCATGTCTGACTCTTTTGCGATCTCATGGACTATAGTCCACTTGGCTCCTGTGTCCATGGGATTCTCCAGGCAAGAATACTGGAGTGTGTTGTCATTTGCTTCTCCACGGGGTCATCCTGTCCCGGAAGTCAAACGTGTGTCTCCTTTGTCTCCTGCGTTTGCAGGTGGATTCTTCATGGCTGAGCCACTGGGCAAACCTGTATTTTGGGATAGCCACTAGCCATATGTGGATGTTGAAATGAATTGAAAGCAACATATTGTTCAATTCACATGTATACTTTTCCCTTAATTGAAAATTCTATTATCTGTTGTTGAGCTGGTGTATAACTTTCATTCACATTTGCCCATTTGTTTCAGTAATTTCCAGCACTTCATAACAAAGCCGTGTAGTTATTCCTGCATAGTGAAAGCCACTAAACACACACACACACGCTCACACACAAACAAAATATTTTTATGACTTATTTGAAACATGATGTGTGGCTGAAGATAATTTGGTCCTTGATTTTCATATTTTTTCCTTACATTAGAAGTTTGTTTTCAGGGCCAGTTTTTAAATTATCATTTTCTTTTCTTTGTTATTTTCTCCTGTGTAGCGGTCCTGAGTACTAAGCTGGGTTCATGGCCTGTGATCCAAGGGACTCTCCATCGTGTGAATCCCATTTACCTTTCAGGATAATTACAGATTAGACTAGGATCTCTTTGGTGGAGTTGTTGCTATTCAGTCACTAAGCCATGTCTATGACTCTGTGGGACCCTGTGAAATGCAGTACACCAGGATTCCCTGTCCTTCACTATCTCCTTGTGTTTGCTCAGACTCAGTGTCCCCTGAATCCTGTGATACCATCCAACCGTCTCATCTTCTGTCATCCTCTTCTCTTGCCCTCCCACTTTCCCTGCATCAGGGTCTCCTCCTTTCATTCGACTCTTTGCATCAGGTGGCCAAAGTATAGAAGATTCGGCAGCAGTCCCTGCAGTGAATATTCAGGGTTGATCTCCTTTAGGATTGGCTGGTTTGATCTCCTTGCTGTCCAATTGACTCTCAAGAGTATTCTCCAGCACTAGAGTTGAAAAATTTCAACTCTTCAGCGTTCAGCCTTGTTTATGGTCCCAACTGTCACATCCATATGTGACTACTGGAAGAACTAGAGCTTTGACTATGCAGACCTTTGTCAGAAAAGTGATACCTCTGCCTTTTAACACACTGTCTAGAGTGATCATTGCTTTTCTTCCAAGGAGCATTTCAGTTCAGTTCAGTTGCTCAGTCGTATCAGAGTCTTTGCGACCCCATAGACTGCAGCACGCCAAGCCTCCCTGTCCATCACCAACTCCTGGAGTTCACCCAAATTCATGCCATCCAACCATCTCATCCTCTGTTGTCCCCTTCTCTCCCTGCCCTCAATCTTTCCCAGGATCACAGTCTTTCCAAATGAGTCAGGTTTTCGCATCAGGTGGTCAAAGTATTGGAATTTCAGCTTCAACATCAGTCCTTCCAATGAACACCCAGGACTGATCTCCTTTAGGATGGACTGGTTGGATCTCCTTGCAGTCCAAGGGGCTCTTAGGACTCTTCTCTAACACCACAGTTCAAAAGCATCAGTTCTTCGGTGCTCAGCTTTCTTTACGGTCCAACTATCACATCCATACATGACTACTGGAAAAACCATAGCCTTGACTAGACAGACCTTGGTTGGCAAAGTAATGTCTCTGCTTTTTAATATGCTGTCTAGGTTGGTCATAACTTTCCTTCCAAGGAGTAAGTGTCTTTTCATTTCATGGCTGCAGTCACCACCTGCAGTGATTTTGGAGCCCCCCCAAATAAAATCAGCCATGTTTCCACTGTTTCCCCATCAATTTGTCTTGAACTCATGGGACCGGATGCCATGATCTTGGTTTTCTGAATGTTGAGCTTTAAGCCAACTTTTTCACTCTCTTCTTTCACTTTTATCAAGAGTATCTTTAGTTCTTCTTCACTTTCTGCATATGGGTGGTGTCATCTGCATATCTGAGGTTACTGATATTTCTCCCGGTATTGTTGATTCCAGCTTGTGCTTCCTCCAGCCCAGCGTTTCTCATGATGTACTCTCAATATAATGTACTCTTAAATAAGCAGGGTAACAATATAAAGCCTTGACGTGTATGACAATACAACCACTATATCTGACATCACACTCACTATATCTGACATCACATCCACTGTACCTGTGTCATCACACCCACGGTATTGATGACATCATGCCCACTCTATGACATCACACTCAGCAGATGTATGACATCATATGCACTATACATGGCATCACATCCACTCTTTATGATATCAAACCACAGTTTTTATGACAACACCTCCACAGTATTCATGACATCAAACACGGTATATATGATATCACATCCACTGCATATGACATCTCATCCAGTATACATGTGACATCACAGTCACTCTACCAGTGTCATTACATCCTCTGTATCTATGACATCACAAACAGTGAATTAATGACAAAACATCCACTATATGTGACATCACATCCATTGTATATGACATCACATCCACTATACATGTGACATCACAGTCACTATCTGTGTCATCACATCCACTGTATTTGTGACATCACACCAGCTATATATGACATCACATCCACCATACATGTGACATCACAGCCATGGTATCTATTGATACCAAGTGTATCGATGACATCTCACCCAACTGTATGTATGACATCAGACACACTATATGTAGGACATCATATGCACAATACATGACATCACATCCACTCTTTATGACATCAAACAACAGTGTTTATGACATCACATTCACTGTATTCATAGAATCACATCTTCTACATAAGACATCACACCCAATATATATGACATCACATCCACTGTATATGACCACACATCCACTGTACATCTGACATCATAGCCACTGTATCTATGGCATCATACCTGCAACAGTTTGACATCATATCCACTATATATGACATCACAACCACTGTGTGAATGACAACACACCCACTATATCTGACATCTCATATACTCTATCTGTGTCATCACACCCCCTGTATCAGTGATATCACACCCACTCTATGTATGACAGCAAAGCCACAGATGTATTAAATCTTATGCACTATATAAGAAATCATAATCCACTGTTTATGACATCACACCACTGTATTCATGACATCACACCCAATATATATGACATCACATACACGATATATGTGACATCACAGCCATTGTATCAGTGTTATCATACCCACTGTATCTAAGACATCACACCCACTCTATTAATGACAAAACATCCACTACATACGATATCACATCAATTGCATATGATGAAAGTGAAAGAGGAGAGTGAAAAAGTTGGCATAAAACTTAACATTCAAAAAACAAAGATCATGCCATCCAGTCCCATTTGTTTATGGCAAATAGATGGGGGAACAATGGAAACAGTAAGAAACTTTATTTTGGGGGCTTCAAAATCACAGATGGTTGCAGATGGTGACTGAAACCATGAAATTAAAAGACGCTTGCTCCTTGGAAGAAAAGTTATGACCAACCTAGACAGCTTATTAAAAAGCAGAGACATTACTTTGCCAACAAATGCAACATTGAAGCAAAATAGTTAAGTCACAAGCACTCAAAGTCATCCCCAGTGACTTTTCTCCCACCTTTCCATCTACTTTTAGCTGCACAAGTTACCAATTACTGCTAAGTCCATTTAAGACAGTGCAAGTGTGAAACAGACTGTTTTGTTATGGTACCAGTATTTAGACACTACCTAAAATATTCACTCTATGTTAGGACACCATGCTTTTTTAAATCTTGGAACCTGACACTGCATACAAGAGCAAAATTTTTTATGCCTAGATTTCCATAAATATGTCTATGAAAGTCCATTTGCTTAGAATAAGTATCCAGCTGGGGAAGGAAACATTTAAGCTCCAAGGTGTCCAAAGCTTCCAAGACATTTTCTCTATTCTCAGAAAAACCTGACCACAGTGTATATCACAACAGTGGAAGAAAATGAGGCTTCAAGAGCTCAGAGAATAACATGAAATGTAGAGAGTAGTGGCCCTGCACCTCAAAGTTCGACCTGGCCTGAAGTCAGTGTTTCTTAAATAAGACCAACATGTGCTGTCATATCTGATCTGACTCAACTTTCCTGGAAGATGCATGCCTCTCTTATTGACCTTTATCTTCTGACAGGCTACCATAAGCAGATAAGAAAAGAGTAAGGAGGATAAATTCACAAACTTTTTGGTTGATGAAGATGGGCCTGGGTGTTTTTTGCTTAGGACACACTGATTGCAACCATTAATCTTAGTAACGATTACCTATCATACACACCTATAACCACAGCATTTCCCCTCCCACCTAGACCCCGACCTCTCCACCTCATTCCCAGAAGGAGGATCACAAACCCGTGTGCTCCAATGAAAGAAAAGTTAATGTGTGGCATTATCTGGAAAAGACCCTGATGCTGGGAAACATTGAAGTCAGGAGAAGGGGACAACAGAGGACGAGATGATTGATGGCATCACCAACTCAATGGACATGAGTTTGAGCAAACTCAGGGAGATGGTGAAGGACAGGGAAGCCTGGCATGCTGCAGTCCATGGGATCACAAAGAGTTGGACACGACTGAGTGAACAACAACAACGATGGACATTTAGGAAAAAAAAAAAGACTGTTGGTCCTCAGTGCATTTGAGAGTCAATTCAGAACATAGACTATGGAACCAAACTGGCAGGATTCAAACCTCCCTCTTCCCATTCACCCAGTGATCTTGGGCAAGTTACCTCTAGGTTTCAGTTTCCTCATCTGTGAGTGAATATGTATGTGTGCATGCACACGGGTACATGTGCGCTCAGTTGTGTCCGACTCTTTTTGACCCCACAGACTGTAGTCCACCAGACTCCTCTGTTCGTGTGCTTTTCCAGGCAAGAATACAGGAGTGGGTTGCCATGTCCTCCTCCAGTGGAATCTTCCCGATGCAGGTATTGAACTCACATCTCCTGTATTGCACGCAGATTCGTCACACTGCACCACCACTTGGGAAGCCCCTTCCTCATCTGTGGAAAGCAAATAATAGCATCTAACACAGAGGCTTGCAGTGAGAAGAAGTTTATTCCTGAATCTGAAAGGCACAAAATTAAGTGCTATGAAGTGTTAGTGTGGATAATAATTTAAATACAAGTAACAAATTATGTGCTTTGCCTATGAGATATGTGTATAAAATGACTATATTTTGGCCATACTGGTGTAACTTGGAGCAGAATCTGTTTCTCAATCAACAAAGTCCTATTTTCAGCAGAAGAGGACGTCAAGCCAGGCCTGAAGCATTCCAACTCAGACATAGGAAATGGACAGGCTTGTTCTTCTATGAGAGGGTGTCACCATGGTGGGATTCGATCCCTGGGTTGGGATGATCCCCTGGAGAAGGAACTGGCAAATATCCACTCTGGTATCCTTACCTGGGAAATCCCATGGACAGAGGAGCCTGCCAGGCTACAGTCCATGTGGACGCAAAGAGTTTGGACATGCCTGATCACACAGGCATGCATCAGGGTACAGGCTGTAAATGAAAAAGAAAGAACTTCCAGTTTCTCAAGTCTGAACAGACACTGAGACCCTGCCTGAGTGAAGGGTGGCTGAAGGGAAGAGTCTGGTCAAGGCAGGGAAGACTGATCCAAACGCTGAGGATCACAGGAAGACTTCGGTGAACAGTTAAACTGGCACAACCAGTGAATCATTCTGACTGCTGTAAATGAAACAGATTTCAAGGAGATGAAGAAAGTGACGGAACACTGCAAAAAATATCCCAGCAGCCAAAGCACAAATAAGGCAGCCCCCGCATTCTTACAGTATATATAGAAAGAGGGAATACAGCTACCAGTTACTTCATTAGAAGGAGAAAATGAGTCTTAGAAACAACCTGATGAGAAGAATTTTAAATGAAACAAAAACTTAAGATGAAAGGCTTAAAAAGAAGGTTAAAAAAAGTTCAAACGCTAAGAGGGGCAAAAGTTGGGGGACATCAATGGTTTTCAGAAAAAAAAAAAAAAACAGAATTCCTTGGGAAAATGGCTGATTTGGAGTCTGGAGCAGGAAATGGAATAAGATATGCTAAGAACAACTTGTGCTGTAAAGCAAGAAAGTTATCAGAGACTACTAGGGCCTTGTAAGAAGTATGCAGGAGATGAATATAAACTGAGCATCAAAAAGAATACTGCCTTCAATGGATCAAAACAAATACATTAAGATCTACAAGATTATACTGGTGCCTGAAAAAGAAAAAAAAACTCACTGATTGTTAGGGTATTAAATCATAAATCAGAAAATTGATAAAAGGGAAAAAAATCAAGCCTTTCCCCTGTCCTTCCTATACAATCATTTTTTTTTTCAGAAGACCCAAGTAGTTCATGAGGGTAATTTTTTTTTTGAGACTAAATTCTTTATGACAGAATTCCAACTGGTAAATGCAAGAGGAATCATAGATTTATATCATCATTTTGCAACCTCTAAAGAAACGGACCTAGGTTAAAACAATCAAGGATGCTCAAATCATTAGGTGAAAGGGAGAAAGGTAAGCTGACCCCACTTGAACCTACTAATCACTCTTGGCATCTCAAAGAGGGACACATTCAGGCATCACGTCTTTAGTGAAGTGATGCAACAGATTATACACCATAACACCTACCAAGAATGTGCACTCTTAAGTCTGAATCTAATCAAGCTGCTACATCTCACTGCCAGATTACAGGAAACATGAAAAATAAATGAACAAATCAGACAGCATCACAAGCAAGAAAGGACCCTGAAAATTGACATTCTACCTGACAAATGACCTGCTATCTCCATTACATCAAAGGCATGAAAAAAGAAAGCAGGGGTAGGGGTTGTTATAAAATAAAATAGATTTGAAAACCTAACAACCAAACACAATGTGTGGACCTTAATTCCTGGTTGCAACCAATCATAAGTGAAAAGATGTCTCTGAGAAAAATTAAATGTGGGAATTATGTTAACGAATTATTATTAAAAATTTTAAGCAAGAAAGGCACACAACGTTTTTTAAGGAACAAAGTCCTTATCAAAGATGTAAACTGAAACACTAATGAGTGAGATGACATAATATTTAGGATTTTAAAATATACCAGTCTCCCACAAAAGAAAAGTGGGTAAAAAGGAAATAAGTGAAACAAGATTGGTAAAATGTTAATAGTTGCTAAAGGTAGGAAGTAATTATCTTATTCTCTCATAATGTCCACAACACAAAGTTTAAAAAAAAAAAAAAGAATTAATTGGTTTTGGTGTAAATTCAATTTGTGCCTTATCTTACCAGTGATTTTTTTAGGAGGTAGTTAAGGTCTTCCCCTATAGAAAAATCTAGTCATTCCACTTAGCCTAAAGAGGTGCAAAGAGTCCTTATCAGCTTGCCTTCTGAATTCATTATAACAATAAGTGACTGAACCAAGGAACCAGGAGTTCTATAGAAAAAAAAAAAAAAAAAACCGAATGTCAGCTTACTTTTTCCCAGTAAGAGACAGACTACAAGGCACCTGGGTTGGGCAACACAACCCACAAAGAGGTTATCTGATGACAGTTGATGTCAGATGGTTAAGATCTGTGAGAGCCCAAGGTGGCAAGGACCACACAGATTTCCTAAATCAGATATTGGTCAACGCAGAAGTTGCAAACTTTCCTAACAACTTGTGTAATGCACACGGCTACTTTCTTACCAGTGGTAATGAATGTTCACTCACCTTGAATCTGGAAGTACAGCTCATGACATACAAAACTGAAGGTCCACAGAAAGACCTTAGCCATGATTTACTTGCATTGGCTTCACAGCCCCAACCAAGGGACTAACCACATGACCCCCAGGTGTTTACAAGTCACCCACTGGTTTGATACATACTGCTTGTGCTTTTCTCTTTCCTTCAAACACTTCTGTTATTGACTGAATATTTGTGTTCCCCCAAAATTAACATGTTGAAACCATAGGCCCTAAGATGATGGTATTTGGAGGGTCTGTGGGCGGTACGAAGGGTAAGACTAGGTCATGAGCGTGGTATCTCCATGACCAAATTAGTGGCCTTATAAGAAAAGGGAGAGAGATCAAAGAATAAGAATAAATTTTTTAATTTATATGAAACCACAACAGACTCCAAATAGACAAAGCAGTTTTAAGAGCGAGAACAAAGCTCCAGGTATCACACACCCTGATTTCAAAAAAATTATATCGCAAAGTTACAGTCATCAAAACAGTATGGTACTTGCACAAAAACAAAATAGAGAAAACTCAGAAATAAACGCATGCTTATATGGTGCATTAATCTACGACAAAGTAGGAATATACAACAGAGTAAAGACAGTATCTTCAATAAATGGTGTTGGGAAAACTAGAAAGCTACAGGCAAAAAGAATCAAACTGGACCACTTTCTCACACCACATACAAAAACAAACTCAAAACAGACTTACAAACATAAGATCTGAAACAATAAAACTCCTAGAAGAAAACATAGGCAGTACATTCTGCAATCAGTCTTAGCAATACTTTTTCAGATCTGACTCCTCAGGCAAGGGAACCAAAAGAAATAAAAAGCAAAATGGACTACATTAATCTAAAAGGCTTTTTCATAGTGAAAGAATTATCAACAAAATGAAAAGGCAGCTTACTGAATGGACTATGTAAATGATTTGCACATGATATACCCAACAAGGAGTCAATCTAAAATATGCAAAGAACTCACACAACTCAACATCAAAAACAAAAATAACCCCATTTAAAAAAATGGGCAGAGGACCTCAACATCACTGATCATCAGGGAAATACAATTCTAAACCACAATTAGATATCACCTCACACCTGTCAGAATGACTACCATCAAAAAGACAACAAACAACAAGTGCTGGTGGGGATATAGAGAAAAGGGAATCTTCCCGTACTGTTGATTAAGGTTATAATTGGCATAGCCACTATGGAAAACAGTATGGAGAGCCCACAAAAAATTAACAATAGAACTACCATATGATCCAGGAATTTCACATGTGGGTATTTATCCAATAAACAAAAGCCCTAATTGGAAAAGATATATGCACCCCTATGTTCACTGCCATACTATTCCAATAGCCAAGATATGAAAGTAAGTGAAGTGTCCACTGATGGATGAATGAATCAAGAATATGGGGTATATACATATAATAAAAAATTACTCAGCCATTAAAAAAATTAATTCTTCCATGGTGACAACATGGATGGATCTAGAAGGTATCATGCTAAGTGAGATAAGTTAGAGAAAGACATACTGAATGATCTCAATTACATGTGGAATCTAAAAACCAATACACAATGAAAGTAGACAAAGATACAGAGAATAAACAAGTGATGCGGGTGACATAAAACAGGTGAACAAGCTTAGGAGGTAGAAGCCTCCAGTTACAAAATAAGCCATGAGGCTGTCATATACAAACATAAGGAATATGGTCAAAATACTGTAATAACTTCATATGGGAAAAGATGGTAACTACACTTACAGTCATCATTTTCCAATGCATGCAAATACCAATCAGTATGTGGTACACATGAAACTAACATCATGTTTATGTCAACTATATTTCAGTTTAAAAAAGAAAATAGAGAGAGAGGGGGAGATCTCTTTTCCTCCACAGGCACCAAGGAATAGTCACATCAGGACATAGAGGAAAGGTGGCTGTCTACCGGCCAGGAAGAGAGTTCTCACCAGAAACTAAATATGCAGACACCTTGATCTTGCACTTCTCAACTTCCACAACTGGGAGAAAATACGTTTCTGTTATGGAAGCCACTACATCTATGGTATTTTGTTATGGTAGCCTGAACAAACTAATACATATTTCACCGAGTTTTCTCTTTCTTTCAAACCTTTTCCAACTCCTTTGATGGGAAGGTTCTACAATCACAAAGGTGGTTCCAGAGCCAAAGGAGGGAAAACAGTTGAAAATTGTGGGTTTCCAATGTTGGAAAATTTGACAAACTCACCCCATTTGAAAAAAAAAAAAAACAACTGATCAAGCTACCAATGTTATTCTTCAGAGAACTAGAAGAAATAAGTTTACATCTGTACGGAAATACAAAAAGCCTCGAATAGCCAAAGGAATCTTGAGAAAGAAGAATGGAACTGGAGGAATCAACCTACCAGACTTCAAACTATACTACAAAGCTACAGTCATTAAGACAGTATAGTACTGGCACTAAGACAGAAATATAGATAAATGAAACAAAATAGAAAGCCCAGAGATATAGCCATGCACCTACGGACACCTTATATTTGAAAAAGGAGGCAAGAATATGCAATGGAGAAAAGAGAATCTCTTTAACAACTTGTGCTGGAAAAACTGGTCCCAGCAAACAAGAAAACCACTCATAAAACAATGAAACTAGAACACTTTCTAACACCAAACACAAAAACAAACTCAAAATGGATTAAAGATCTAAATGTAAGACCAGAAACTAGAAAACTCCTGGAGGAAGACACAGGAAAAACATTCTCTGACATAAATCACAGCAGGATCCTCTATGACCCACCTCCCAGAATAATGGAAATAAAAGTAAAAATAAACAAATGGGATGTAAGTAAAATTAAAAGCTTTTGCACAACGAAGGAAACTATAAGCAAGGTGAAAAGACAGCCTGCAGAATGGCAGAAAATAATAGCAAATGAAGCAAATGACAAAGAATTAACCTCCAAAATATACAAGCAGCTCATGCAGCTCAATTCCAGAAAAATAAAAAACCGAATCAAAAAATGGGCCAAAGAACTAAACAGACATTTCTCCAAAGAAGACACACAGATGGTTAACAGACACATGAAAAGATGCTCAACATCACTCATTATCAGAGAAATGTGAATCAAAGCCACAATGAGGTACCATTTCATGCTGGTCAGAATGGCTGCTATCCAAAAGTCTACAAACAATAAATGCTGGAGAGGGTGTGGAGAAAAGGGAACCCTCTTATGCAGTTGGTGGGAATGCAAACTAGTACAGCCACTCTGCAGAACAGTAGGGAGATTCCTCAAGAAAGTGGAAATAGACTTCTATACGACCCAGAAATCCCACTGCTGGGCATACACATCGAGGAAACCAGAATTGAGAGAGACACGTGTACCTCAATGTTCATCCCAGTACTGTTTACAATAGCTAGGACATGGAAGAAACCCAGATGTCTCTCGGCAGATGAATGGATAAGAAAGCTGTGGTACATATACACAATGGAATATTACTCAGCTATTAAAAAGAATGCATTTGGAATGAGGAGCGCTTGGGCGGCGGCGGCGGTGGCGGCGGCGGCGGCGCGCGCGCACGATGGCTCCCGCTGGGGACTGCGAGGGCTACTGGGGTCCAACGACCTCCACGCTGGACTGGTGCGAGGAGAACTACGTGGTGACCTGGTACATCGCAGAGTTCTTAATTTAGAGACGCGAGAGACGCCCGGCTCCGGCGGCGCAGACGCGAGAGACGCCCGGCTCCGGCGGAACCGACCACGTGCAGATTCGTGGCTGAGAGGAGCTGCGCCGCGCCCAGGGTTAGGGCGGTGGCCGAGAGGAGCTGTACCACGTCCAAGAGGCGGTGGCTGCTTGGGCACCGGAGGGCCGAGAGGAGCTGATCCACATTCAAAGCAGGAGGGGCGGCCTTGAGGAGATACCCCTCGTCCAAGGTAAGGTACAGCGGCTGCACCTTGCTGGAGCAGCTGGGAAGAGTTACTCCACGACCAAGTGGAATATAAGAATCCAGTGTTCTGGGGAGGAAGGAACAAGATGGCGGAGGGATAAGATGGCGAGACCACTTTCTCCCCCACAAATTCATCAAAAGAACATTTGAACGCGGAGTAAAGTCCACAAAACAACTTCTGAATACTGGCAGAGGACATCAGGCTCCCAGAAAAGCAGCCCATTGTCTTCTAAAGGAGAGAGAAGAAATCCAGCTCCACCCACCAGAACACCGATACATGCTTCCCTAACCAGGAAACCCGGACAAGTCACCCGTCCAACCCCACACACAGCGAAGAATACATAATAAAGAGAACTCCACAAACTGCAAGAAGAGGGAAAGGCCACCCCAAGCAAAGCAATATAAGCAAGATGAAGAGGCAGAGAAATACCCAGCAAGTAAAGGAACAAGATAATTGCCCACCAACACAAACAAAAGAAGAAGATATAGGGAATTTACCTGATAAAGAAGTTCAAATTTTGATGGTGAAAATGATTCAAAATCTTGAAAGCAAAATGGAGTTACAGATAAATAACCTGCAGAAAAGGATTGAGAAGATGGAAGAAAGATTTAATAAGGACTTAGAAGAAATAAAAAAGAGTCAATATACAATGAATAATGCAATAGATGAGATCAGAAACACTCTGGAGGGAACAAACAATAGAATAACAGAGGCAGAAGACAGGATAAGCGAACTAGAAGATAGAATTGTAGAAATAAATGAAACAGAGAGGAAAAAAGAAAAACGAATTAAAAGAAATGGGGACAATATTAGAGACCTCTGGGACAATGTTAAACGCTCCAACATTCGAATCATAGGAGTCCCAGAAGAAGAAGACAAAAAGAAAGACCATGAGAGAATACTTGATGAGATAATAGTTGAAAACTTCCCTAAAATAGGGAAAGAAATAATCACCCAAGTCCAAGAAACCCAGAGAGTCCCCAACAGGATAAACCCAAGGCGAAATACTCCAAGACACATATTAATCAAATTAACAAAGATCAAACACAAAGAACAAATATTAAAAGCAGCAAGGAAAAAGCAGCAAATAACACATAAGGGGATTCCCATGAGGATAACAGCTGATCTTTCAACAGAAACTCTTCAGGCCAGGAGGGAGTGGCAAGACATACTTAAAGTGATGAAAGAAAATACCCTACAGCCCAGATTACTATACCCAGCAAGGATCTCATTCAAATATGAAGGAGAAATCAAAAGCTTTACAGACAAGCAAAAGCTGAGGGAATTCAGCATCACCAAACCAGCTCTCCAACAAATGCTAAAGGATCTTCTATAGACAGGATACACAGAAAAAGTGTATAAACTTGAACCCAAAGCAATAAAGAAAATGGCTACGGGATCGTACTTATCAATAATTACCTTAAACGTAAATGGGTTGAAATTTTCAAAAAGGCTAGGAAACAATTCTCATAGCCATCAATAGTTCAGTGTTGAGTTCATGAATAGTTTTTAAAGTTTGGGACAAACTGTAGTATTTGCTATTTGAAGTACTATTTGTAATTGGCATATTACGATGTAACATTGGTCTTCATTTCCAACTTAAAACGCCTAAAAATGCCTAACAGGTTTTTAGATTTGTGAATTTTAGTTGAAATGTATTTTATGATGTTACTAAACCTGCAGAAATATTGAAATATTTCAGAGAACTTATTCACTGTACATTTAATTTATTTTATTTATAAAAGTTATGAACTGTAGAAAGTTTTACTTGTTGGGTCAAATGCTTGTTGCATTTGAAGTGCTAGTTACAAGAAAATCAAATACCTTCAATGTATAAATGCTATTAAGTTTTTAAAGCACTCTGGAGTATAAGTAAGTTTGTTTAAAGAAATTTAGTCTATTCAACCTGAATCAGCTCTGTCAAACATTAATTAAAAGCCTCATTTAAAAAATAAATAAATAAATAAATAAATAATGGTGGTGGGAGGGAGGGTTGGGAAGCTGGCTGGTGGTGGAGGTGGTGAAGTTTATAAATCTAATTAAAAATGAAGTTGCATTTCCATTTTCCAAAACCACCCATCCACCAGCGTACTGTGTCACTAGACATTATGTACGATTTTACTTTGCGACAGAAACCATTACATTTAAAAATTCATTACAGCAAGGTTAGTTAGACACATGATGGATGCAGCTTTAATCCTGCCATATATTATTACAGTTAAAATGTAAATGATGAAAAATATTTTGTGCTTATCAGCATTTATGTGGAAATGTGTTTTACAGTGATATATGGTGTTATATTTCTATTATTGTGATGAAAAAGAAAGCAATACAAAAAGACGAAGTGTTTATTAAAACATGAAAAAAAAAAGAAATAAATGGTTTTGCAGCACTGAAGAGATTATAGAAAGTAAATAAGCTAGATCAGACCTGTTTTATGTAGTAATTTTATAGTTTATTTTAATTATTTCAGTTGTAAAATATTGTTATACTGTTAATTAGTTCTGATTGTTCATATTAAACTATTGTAATGCAAATAAATAAATAAATAAAATAAAAAAAATCCTACAAAAAAAAATAAAAAAATAAAAAGAATGCATTTGAATCAGTTCTAATGAGGTGGATGAAACTGGAGCCTATTATATAGTGTGAAGGAAGTCAGAAAGAAAAACACCAATACAGTATGTTAACACATATATATATGGAATTTAAGAAAGATGGTAACGTTGACCATATATGCAAGACAGCAAAAGAGACACAGATGTAAAGAATAGACTATTGGACTCTGTGGGAGAAGGCAAGGAAGGAATGATTTGAAAGTATAGCACTGAAACATGTATATTACTATATGTGCAATAGATTGCCAGTCCAGGTACGATATATGAGACAAGGCACTCAGGGCTGGTGCACTGGAATGACCCTGAGGGATGGCATTGGGAAGAGGGTTCAGGATGGGGACACATATACACCCATGGGTGATTCATGCCAATGTATGGCAAAACCATTACAATATCGTAATTAGCCTCCAGTTAAATAGCTTAACTTTTTTAAAAAGAGGGGGTATATGTATACGTATAACTGATTCATTTTGCTGTACAGTAGAAACAAATACAACATCCTAAAGCAACTATATGTCAATAATTTTTTAAATAAAAGTACCTGCCTTTAAAAAATAAAATAAAAACTGACCATGCACTTATGAAATGTGCTTAGATGTTGCAAGGAGAACACACACAGTATTAGAACCAAAGAAGGGGTAATAAAGTGTACCTTATTTGAAGTAACCACATTTGGAATACTTAATTAGAGTAAATATGTATTTTGGCAAGGTACACCACAACATCCCAGGCAAGTGGAAACACAAGCCTCTATGCAGATGAACACTCCAGATCTCTTTACACAGAAACCCTGGGCAATCCTACTCAGAGGCTGCCTAGCTGCCCTCATGGTGTCAGTATTCTGTGCAGTGAAAAAGTAACTGTCAAGCATAACAGGAACACGATTTGACCTATTTTCCCCTCGACTCCTGGAAAGTCTCTAACTCTGATTTTTGTGTTTATTTAGCTATCGTTACATTTTGGGGACTTATTTCCTCACTTTCTTTGAAGGCAAGCCTGTACTCCACATGGTAAGGTCATTTGCGGGTAATTCCTAAACTCCCCTGGTCATTTGACCTAAAGATGTCCTATTACTGCTCAGCTACACGACTGAGCAACTGAATTGAACTGAATCCTCAAAACATCCTTCTGAGGTCTATGGGTCTATGTGGAAAGAATTCTCAGGGAAGGAGGAACACAGCCTAGAAAGGCCAAAGACTCAACGTCAGTTCAGACCCATTCCTGCCCAAAGGAAGCCATACCAAACCCAGTGTTTCTCCCTAACTCTCGTTTCACAAACCTATCTTTCAAGAGCTGAGAGTCCCCCAGCAAGATCTTTTAAGGCAGACAACTAAGACTTCTTTTTTAAATTACAGGCCAAAATATCTACCTGGTGGTACCTTCTCACTAAAGTCTCGCTAATGATGCAAGATTTTTAAAAACTAAGTAAAACTCCCCAAAGGTGCACAAGGCCCTGGTGAGCAGGGACACCCAACAAGTCAGCAGGGCCTGCTGAGTGACTTAGGAGAGATACCAGGCCGTCCCGCTTTTCTTCACCACAACACATTTCTGACCCGCTCTGGCCATCAGATGTACTTAGAACCCAACGAGGGACTCTCCTCCACCAGAAAATCCTGCCGAACACACCAGCAGGAAGTCAATATTTAAGATTCTGGGGTAATCACAGAGAACTAAGTGCTGGCAACTGAGGAGCCCAGGAGGCAGAGCTCACCCCAGACCTTCAAACTCCAGCGTCTGTCCCTGGGCCATGGCGGCGGCCAGAGCCAGTGTTGGTTCCAAAGTTTAATTCTCAGCAACGCCCCCAGAATCTTAAATATTGACTTCCTACTGGTGTTTTCCGTAGGATTTCCTGGTGAAGGAGTGTCCCTAGTTGGGTTCTAAGCCAGTGTCGCTGCCCAAAGTTGCAACGAGACGTCCGACAGCATTGCACACGTCTCCTGCCTCCTGCAAACTGAGATCCTGCGCGTGGGGCCTTGGGGTCGCTGTCCCGACAGGGCCAGCCTTTAAGCACCAGACACCTGCAGATCTCCCTCTCCAGAAGGGCAAACGGCCCTTCTTTGGGCGATGCTCGGAAAACCGACGCTTCCCGGGGGGCAACCCACGACCCCGCTTCCCAGGCCCCTCTTCTGCCGAGGCCAGCACGAGGGCTCCACCTCCGGCACCTCCCCAACTTCCAGATGGCCCCCTCGGCCGCCCTGAGGGTGGGCGCGGGCTCCATGTGCGCCTCACACGCCCACTCGGGCCGCTTAGGACCCGCCACTCACCCGGCCCGCGGCGCCGCGCTTCCTCCGCAGGGTGAGCCCGCTGCTTAGCAGCACCGGCAGGTCCCACAGCCATGGCCGCGGAGGCACCTGCAGCTGCTCGCGCCCCTGCTCGCGCGCGCTGGGGCTGCGGCCGTCCACCGCCGCCATGGCCGCCAGCGCGGCATGGGCCGGGCTCTCGCCAGGCGGCTGCATCTTGACGGAGCCCACCGCCGTCCTCCTGCCCTGACGGCCGCTGCCGCGCTGGCGGTTCTTCCCTGCGCTCGCCTCCGCGCGCAGTCCGCGCCTTCACCACGCAGCACGAGGGCGCGACGGCGGGTCAGGAGCGGGGCGCGCTGCCAGCTACTGCCCATTGGCGCGCGCCTCTCCCCCGCCCCGCCCCGATGCGCCCCGCCCCGCCCCGATGCGCCCCGCCCCGCCCCAGCCATCCTGGCTCGCCCTCCTGGCCCCGCCCCGGCCCGGCCCCCTGGCCCCACCCCGGCCCGGCCCCCTGGCCCGGCCCGGCCCCCTGGCCCCGCCCTTTCTTAAGCACACCTCTGCCTGTGGACTGAGCCCATCCACCTACTCCCTTTAGGCTAAAAAGTCCGCTTCACCCCCTTTTCCTGTATGCCAGGCTGGACTGGAACTTCGACTAAGTGAGATAGGAAGTGGGGAATACCACCCCGCCAGAGTGCACAAGGTGGGTGGTTTTGTTTTTTTTTTTTTTTTCTTCTCTTCACAGCCTGGTCCCAAATCATAATCACTATTCCCAGAAATGCTTTTCACCGAAGAACTTCAAAATAGGCTCTATATTCTGCTACAAGTGAAACATCACTGAACTAGAATTGCCCCCACACTGCCCTCTCTTTAACACATTCATCATTAAAGTCTCAAACTTTTGCTCCTTATCATAGGTGCTGGGCAAAATAGATGCAAATCTGGTGACCTGTAGGTGATTCTCTGTAAAGTTGAAATCTGACCTTCCCTGAAAGTCTGATGCATGTGATGAATGTGCTTGGTAAAGTGTAAAGGCCTACCGTGGTGTGAATCATTGTTCACACCATTCCAGGAGGCAGGAATGGTGGAGCCCTGGCAGCGAGACTCTTCCAGCAGGACCTTAATGTGCAGATGGCTGTGAACCTTCACCTCCCAGATCGATCTGTCTTCAGCAAGGGGCAGCCAGTGATTTTACTCCTTATCAGTAGGATGCAGGGCCCCTATCTTTGCCTAAGACCTGTAAAAACTGAATAAGCTTACACACAATAGAAAAAATAAAGTTGACAACCAAGGATTACAGGGGATCAGGGCCTTTTGTTGGTTAACCACTGTACCCTCAGCCCTCATATGGCAGATGCTTGGCAAATATATGTGGAAATATGGCATGCAAGGAAAAAAGAAGAAGTGACCTGTGACCTCTGCCTTCAAGGATCTTAAGACTTTTTGTTGTTGTTCAATCGCTAAGTCGTGCCTGACTCTGTGACCCCATGGATGGCAGCACACCAGGATTCCCTGTCCTTCACTATCTCCCAGGGTTTGCTCAAATTTAAGACTTGACCCAGGATTAGATACACATATAAAAAAGCAAAGATATTGTGTTGCAGTCTTGATAATTGCCAAGTGAGTGTGAATAATGAGCACTGCAGCTTCCAGGAGCAGAGATATGCTTCTGGCCTGAGGCGGGCAAAGAAAAATCAATGAAGGGAGTTTGAGCTGTGTCCTCGAGCTGAGTGCAGAAGAGTCAATCAGGCAGAAATGAGGATATGGGTCATTCAAGTAAGAAGGAAAACATGAGAAAACCGCCAGGGTGGTAGGACACAGAATCTATTGGGCCCTGAATGTGTCCTATTGGTGGTAGAGGGGCATCGTGTGATAGAGGAGGAGAAGAAAAGAACAGAATTCAGTTCAGTTCAGTTCAGTCGCTCAGTGGTGTCTGACTCTCCGCGACCCCATGAATCACAGCACGCCAGGCCTCCCTGTCCAGCACCAACTCCCAGAGTTCACTCAAACTCATGTCCATCAAGTCGGTGATGCCATCCAGCCATCTCGTTCTCTGTCATCCCCATCTCCTCCCGCCTCCAATCCCTCCCAGCATCAGAGTCTTTTCCAGTGAGTCAACTCGTCGCATGAGGTGGCCCAAGTATTGGAATTTCAGCTTCAGCATCAGTCCTTCCAATGAACACCCAGGATTGATCTCCTTTAGAATGGACTGGTTGGATCTCCTTGCAGTCCAAGGGACTCTCAAGAGTCTTCTCCAGCGCCACAGTAAAGAACAGAATAGACGCTGGTAACTATTGGATGCCTTACATCATGTCACCAAAAGTTGTGTGTGTTTATTGGAAAGGGCCCTGCATTAAACTCTATCAGACATTACAGTTTCCAAATACCTATTACATATATTTATTCAAGGCAGAAATTACACTTGTACAGACCATGTAAGAGTGTAACAGCTTATATAATGTTCAAATGCTTCTGTTCCCACTGGTAATTAGGCATTATCTTGAGCCCCAATGTCATGGTAATCTCTTCTAGCTCTGTCGGTAAAGAATCGGCCTGAAGTGCAGGAGACCCGGGTTCAATTCCTGGGTCAGGAAGATTCTCTGGAGAAGGAAATGGAAACCCACTCCAGTATTCTTCCCTGGAGAATCCCATGGACAAAGGAGCCTGGCAGGTTACAGTCCATGGGGTCGCAAGAGTCGGACACGACTTAGTGACTAAAAACAAACAAAAAAAAAGTCATACTCCATATTCCGGATTTCTTCCTGAAATACCAACTAAATGTCCACTAGACCTTTGGTCCTGGTCCAGTAAAGGCACTCCAGGACACTTGTGACCAACAGTCTCTCTGATAAGTGGATGCTTGTGCCATGTCACCCTTGAGAACACACTTTGAATCACACCATGAACCTACTCTGCTCTAAAACAGAAAGCACATGTTCTGACTCCTGGTACATATCCTTGGACTTCATGCTCTTTCACAGAGTTTCTCAATGCAAGACCAGGGAGTTTAGGACTTGACCCAATAGATTCTATGGCATTGATCAAAGTTATAAAACTTAATATCAACAAAGGCCTTTGTAAAGTTGGCTTGGGGTAAGGTGCTAAATGCCAACTGCCTGTAGCTACGGTATGAGACAGACAGTAGGGCATAGCAGGTATGTGTGAGCAGAAGAGCAGTGCCACTGTCTAGCTCATATCAAGCAATGTCCCACCCACCCCAGGACCTTTACACTTGCTGTCCCCTCTTCATGAAATACCCCCTCAGAGATACTGTCCAGTAGAACTCTCTGTAATGGTGGAAGTGTTCTAAATCTGCTTTGTAGCCACTAGTCATAGGTGACTCTTGAGCACTGCAAAAGTGGTTACTGTGTTTGAGAAACTGAATTTTAAATTTTATTTAATTTTAATTAATACAAATTCAGAGAGCCACATATGGTTGTGGGCTACTATACTGGAAAGCAAAGTTCTAGAATTCCGTGTTACCCTTCCTCTACTCCTTAAGCTTTTTTAACTGAAATGTCTCCATTTCAGTGAAGTCCTCTATTACCATGTGATTTGAAATTGTAACCCTTCCCATCTGCCCCCTGCCCTGTCTGCTTTCTAGCCCTCCAGTGTTGCAATCCATCGGTCTATGTATGTTATTTATCCATTTCCCCTATTGTTCATTAAATCCCACAAGAGCCTGAATGCCTTTTCCCTTTTGTTCAGTATCTAGAACATATTAGCCAAAGAATCCAATTTTTCTACATATGAGGACCTAGTTTTTCAAAAGGAGCTTAATCTGGATCTCCTGATTTTGCAATGTTGAAAGTTCAAAAAAAAAGCAAATCTTATATATGCTAAGTTTGCACAGGTCACACAAAACCACTGGGGATATTGGATCTGATTTTACTTAGGAGAATGACATCATTCAAGCTAAAATTTATGTAAACTCCAATGTTAAGAAAGTTTCGTTGGCTATTTGCAGTGAAGGAAAGTGGGATACCAAGAAGGTAACTCTGGCATTTACCTAATTACAAAAGGATGCAGGTTTGAATGAGTGGGGTCGGTGGAAACAGGGAGGGGTCAGATATTAAACATTATAAAAGAAAGCTCCTCAGGCCTTGGACATGTGTTAGGAGGAGTAGAAAGGTACTTCAGATGGTGATACAGATTGTATTTTACCAGAATGACCAACACAGTATCTCCTAACCTCAAGATCTTCTGCAATACAATCTTGCTACTCTCCCATGAAGAGAACAGGGTTTCTTTCTCCATCTCCTTGAACCTGGGCTAGCCCTGGGGCCACTTTGGCCAACAGAATCCAGCAGACATAACAGTGACATTTCTGTAAGTTGCCCTTCATTGAACTGGTAACTTTCACTTCCTAGTCTCTTCCTACTCTTCCCATTCAGAGACCAGCTTCTTGTGAAAAGCCCAGTCTATACATAGGTGTTCTGGCAACTGAGCTCCCATCCAACAACCAGCATAACTGTCAGCTGTTTGGAAGTCGTTTGGAACCTCCTATCCAGTCAAGCTTTCCCGTGACCCCTGTACTAACCCACATCTGACTGTAATCACAGTGAGAATCCACAGCAAGAACTACACAGCTGAGCCCAATCAACTCACCAAACTATGAGAGTTAGCAACAAATTGTTTTAAGTGACTCAGTTTAGAGATATTTGTTGCATAGACCTTCAGGTTCAATCCCTGGGGCAGGAAGATCCCCTGGAGGAGGGCATGACAACCCATTCCAGTATTCTTTCCTGGAAAATCCCAAGGACAGAGGATCCTGACAGGCTACAGTCGATAGGATTGCAAAGAGCTGGACACAACAAGTGACTTAGCATGCATGCACATTACATACTAATAAATGGCCAAAACACATGGTTCAGTAAACTGAAAATTGTACTCCTTTATGAATTAAAAAGGAAAAGGAAATGTATAATTCTATTTGCATGTGTGTGAAGAAATATGAAGTTTCTTGCAAGTGGTCAGAATTGGCTACATGAGGAAAGGAAACAAGGGTTTTTTTTTCAAGTATAACTTTTTTAACATGAAAATATACTACGTATTAAAAAAATTGTTTTTAAAAATAGCTCTGGATCTAGAAAAGTTAGGAGGTAGGGGGAGCTGATTTGAGAGTTTTGTTTACACAGCAGTTACACTCACTAAACTATAACCTTCCCCCGACCCCACCCAGTGAAAATCTGACCAGCAAGAACAAAGGATGGACTGGAGCCCAAGAGAAAGGACAGAAGCGATGGTGATGCTGGGGTCCAAATATCTGATTGTAAAGGATGGAACTGGGCTGGAGTGTTCAGAGAACAGAGCAGAGCCGAGACAGTCCACCCTTTGCTACACTGGGCCCTTGGATCACACACAGCATGTGACTTTCCAGTCCTTGTTGTATGGAATTTGAAGCAATGATTCACTTTGCTTTTCCTCCTTTAATTTTTTAAATATATATATTTTTAATTAATTAATTTTTTATTGAAGGCTAATTATTTTACAATATTATATTGGTTGGTTTTGCCATACATTGACATGAATCCGCCCTGGGTGTACATGAGTTTAATTATCCAGAATGCCAAGGAAGGCATCTATCAGCTGGGCTTTCCCTTGTATTTTCCCCTCCCTGTGTAACTATTTATCTCCCCATAGATGTACACCGTGTGTATTATACTCTATAGAGTCTCCTAACCCCACAGCTACCAGGACTTTGATGAGTCCTCCTTGGTGCCCATTCCGTCCCAACATCCCTTGTTTTGATTTTTCCTCCATTTAAGATGTGTTGCATTTTTACCAGCTGTTCTAAATAGAAAATCAAAATACAGTTTTGTTTCTCTATTCAAGCCTGCTAATGCTTTCATATATAATGTGCAAGATGCATTGAATGGGACCTTCACAAGGACTATGGCAGAAGTGGGAGATCAGAGGCAGAGCTTGCACGTGAAACACAGTACTGCCCACTCTGCCTCTGCTAAGAATGCCACACAGAAGTGTTTGCTTGATATTAATACTATTTTTATGTTTGCTTTTGGAATGAATATGCAATTGAGATCAAAGTCACAAAATAACGAAACATGTTTCAACTTAAAAATGTTAAGCCTTACTCATTTTATTTTAGTTTTCAAGAATCACAAATAAGACTATCTGCCATCAGAGGGTTCATGACAAACGTGAGTGACACTGTGCTGTTATTTGTGTAGTATATCACATGCTATACATCATGCAAATATTCCCCTCAGGGATGTCACATTTTTTCTTGCACTATTTGCATTGGTGGCTCTAACCAGAGACTGGCTGAAAAGGGTGGGTGCCCTTCCTTGTAAGTTTGTCTTCAATTCTTTACATTCATAATCTTGGAACAAAATCCATTCATGCCTTTTCATATGCCATTGACTTATCATGCTGGAAATTTCGTTTTTTTAAGTCAGGTGTGCTTGTTTACAAGGCCCTTGAGTATTTAGGACACTGGTTAAAAAAATTCTTTATGGTCAAGTGCCCAAGAAGACACAAGGAGAAGGGGATAGGAGACCTAACTTGACAAAGAGACAGCAAGGAAGCCGAGCCAGTCTTGTACCATCTCCCCATTTTGCTTATGGAAATCTACTTGTCCTTGCACAGATTCAACAGTACCCTTCATGGAGGTCTTGTATGCTATGCTTATTGGGATTAATTCTTCCTCAGGTAAACCTCAGAATTTACCTGCAACTATGAATCAATTTTCACCACCTCTCATCACACTTGGCCTTGTACTTGAATTGTGTGAGTGCTAATTTGCTTCAGTCGAATCCAACTCTTTGTGACCCCATGGACTGTAGCCCACCAGGCTCCGCTGTCCATGTGATTCTCCAGGCAAGGATACTGGAGTGTGTTGCCATGACCTTCTCCAGGGGATCGTCCCAGCCCAGGGATCAAACCCATGTCTCTTATGTCTCCTGCACTGGCATGCAGGTACTTTACCACTAAACCCACTTGTGCATATAAGACCTAGATGAGGTTATAAAACCTTGGAGGGCAGAGATGACTTATTTTTGTATTCCCCTCTACTGTCCATTTCAGTGCCTAGCACATCATATAGGCTGTGTCACAAACTGCACACGTGAATGAATGCTGGATGGATGAACAAATGAATGAACAATACTCTGATTAGCCAAACATTGTCACCTAGGTTGAGAGAAGTCAGCCAGAGGCCTTAGCAGAGGCAGAGTCTGGAAGGTCTCAGGAAAATACATTCCCCCAAGTGTTGGAGGCTATAAATGGACTCCAGATGGTGGCATGTTCTGATCAGCAGGGAAGAAAGATGATTTTAGCATCAGTATGTAGAGTGCTTTATAATGGGGAGACCCTGAAAGCTGGGCAGCCAGCAAAGCTGGTTACAGAATCCCAAGCATGAAGTATTAGCATGGTAATCCATAAAATCAGGTTAACGGAAACTTCTGTTTTCCTTATACTACTCACATCTGTGCATTCTGTGCATAGTATATTAAAAACAGCAACATCACTTTGCCGACAAAGGTCCGTCTTGTCAAAGCTATGGTATTTCCATTAGTCATGTACAGATGTGAGAGTTGAACCATAAAGAAGGCTGAGTGCTGAAGAACTGATGCTTTTGAAATGTGGTGTTGGAGAAGACTCTTGAGATTTCCTTGGACTGCAAGCAGATTGAAGCAGTCAATCCTAAAGGGAATCAACCCTGAATATTCATTACAAGGACTGATGCTAAAGTCAAGTTCCAATAATTTGACCACCTGATATGAAGAGCCTACTCATTAGAGAAGACCCTGATGCTGGGAAAGCCTGAAGGTAAAAGGAGAAGCAGGTGGCAGAGGATAAGATGGTTTGATAGCATCACTGACTCAATGGACATGAGTTTGAGCAAACTCTGGGAGATGATGAAGGACAGAAGCCTGGCGTGCTGCAGGCCATGGGGTTGCAAAGAGTCAGACACAACTTAGGGACTGAACGACAACATTCTGTGCAGAGTTTCCATGCTCATTAAATGAGATGATGTTTATAAAGCTGTTTGCAAACTTCAAAGCACTACACATAGAGCACTGTCCTTCTGTAGGAGTGAAAGAGAAGGGACAGATGAGATGATGACTTGGAGAAAGCGGAGCATGGACCAGAATGGCAGAAGGAGTGGGAAAGTAAATAGGGTGTCAGAGATCATGGCCAACCAGAAGACAGAGACCTTTGACAATATGTTTCTTCCCATCTGTGAACATGAAGCATTTGTAGCCCTGATCTAAGCCACGTACAGAGTAAGCCATGGGAGAATGTGCCTGAGTGCATTCTGGCAACATCGTATGAGTTGAAATTGGCATTTGAAGATCTGGATGAGAATATAGAGATATGGGAAAGTCCTAAGTCCTTAAACATAAAGGAGGTCTTCTGAAGAAAATGACAGCAAGGGTCAAGGCTGTTGTTTTCATGTATCTGGAATATACAGAGGAGAAATTTTATTCATTCTAAACGGAGTTAAGACTGAAGATGGAAACTACAGAGTAAAATTTCTTCTCAGCATAATAAAACTTTTCTATCCATTTAAGTCCATGTTGAACGTAAACAGTCTGTATGTGTGTGTGCATGTGTGTGTGTGTGACTCAGTCATGTCTGACTCTTTGTTTTCCCATGGACTGAAACCCACCAGGCTCCTTTGTCTATGGGAATTCTCCAGGCAAGAATACTGGAGTGGAATGCCATTTCCTTCTCTAGTATTCTTATCCTTGCACAATGAGGGAACTTCATAGAATTTCATTTTATCAGATGCATGGTTGGATTCAGTTACCTGGAATGTTTCATCTGACCCAAACACTGGGTTTTTTTCACCAGCCCTAGTGCATACTGTGGAGAAGGCAATGGCAAGCCACTCCAGTACTATTGCCTAGAAAATCCCATGGATGGAGGAGCCTGGTAGGCTGCAGTCTGTGGGGTCGCTAAGGGTTGGACACGACTGAGCGACTTCACTTTCCCTTTTCACTTTCACACATTGGAGAAGGAAATGGAAACCCACTCCAGTGTTCTTGCCTGGAGAATCCCAGGGATGGGGGAGCCTGGTGGGCTTCTGTCTATGGGGTCACACAGAGTCAGACACGACTGAAGTGACTTAGCAACAGTAGCAGTGCATACTCAGGTGGTTATATAGAGCAGCAGTTCTCAAAGTGTTGCCCGGGGACCTCTGGAAAACCTCAAGACCCTTCAGGGCTTTCATAAGGTCAAAACTACTCTCTTAATGATGCCCAAATGTTATTTGTCTTTTTTGTTGTCATTGTCTCAAGAGGATGCACTGGTGTTTTCCAGAGGCTATGGCCACATGATACTGCAACAGACTGAAGGCAGAAACAGAGAAGAGATTCCAGCAGCTTCTACCAAGCCAAACATCAAGGAAACTAACAAAAATGTAAACAAGGCCATTCTTTTCACTAAACTTTGTTTTGTTTTGAAAGACCATTATTTTTCATAAACCATATTTCTATTAACATATAATCAGCTTATTGAATTAATATTTTTTTTAATTTTGCTCTTTTCAATTTTAAAATAGTAAGTATCCACAGGCATGATCCACAGGAAAAGAAAATTTCTTCAAGACCCTCTGTAGTTTAAAGGTGTAAAGGGGTCCCAAGACCGAAAAATGGTCAGAAAGAAAAAATTGTCTCTGATAATAAGAAAAGAGGGAGGGACTTCACTGGTGGTCCAGTGGTTAGGGCTCTGAGCTTTCAGACAGCCTTCAGAATGGGAGAAAATACTAGCAAATGAAGCAACTGACAAAGAATTAATCTCAAAAACATACAAGCAGCTCATGCAACTCAATTCCAGAAAAATAAATGACCCAATCAAAAAATGGGCCAAAGAACTAAACAGACATTTCTCCAAAGAAGACACACAGATAGCTAACAAACACATGAAAAACTGCTCAACGTCACTCATTATCAGAGAAATGCAAATCAAAACCACAATGAGGTATTATCTCACGCTGGTCAGAATGGATGCTATCCAAAGGTCTACAAGCAATAAATGGTGGAGAGGGTGTGGAGAAAAGGGAACCCTCTTACACTGTTGGTGGAAATGCAAACTAGTATAGCCACTATGGAGAACAGTGTGGAGATTCCTTAAACAAATGGAAATAGAACTGCCACATGACCCAGCAATCCCACTCCTGGGCATACACACCGAGGAAACCAGAATTGAAAGAGACACGTGTACCCCAATGTTCATTGCAGCACTGTTTCCAATAACCAGGACATGGAAACAACCCAGATGTCCATCGGCAGATGAATGGATAAGAAAGTTGTGCACAATGGACTATTACTCAGCCATTAGAAAAAATGCTTTCGAATTATTTCTAATGAGGTGGATAAAACTGGAGCCTATATAAGTAAGTCAAAGAGAAACATCAATACAGTATACTAACGCGTATATATGGAATTTAGAAAGATGGTAATGTTGACCCTATATGCAAGACAACAAAAGAAACACAGATGTAAAGAACATTCTTTTGGATTCTGTGGGAGAAGGCGAGGGTGGGATGATTTTCTCTGGTCCAGGTTCGATGCATGTGACAGGGTGCTCAAGGGTGACCCTGAGGGATAATATGGTGAGGGAGGTTGGGGGGGGGGTCCAAGATGGGGAACACATGTACGCCCATTGCTAATTCATGTCAATGTATGGCAAAAGCCACTACAAAATTGTAAAGTAATTAGCTTCCAATTAAAACAAATAAATTAATTTTTTTTTACAGTTATAAGCATTAAAAAAAAGGAAGGAGAGACTTTTCTGGTGATCCAGTGGTTTGGGCTCCAAGTTCCCAGCAAAGGGGGTGCAGGTTCATTCCTACTCAAGGAATCAAGATCTCAGAAGCCATTCAACACGGCTGGAAAAAAGAAAAACCAAAAAGAAGAGAGGAAGAAAGGAAAGAAGGAAGGAAGGAAGAAGAAAGAAAGGAAAAAAGAAAGAAAGTAGGGAGATGTGAACAGGGTAAAGAAAGCGTTCTGTCCTCCCACTTCCCTGATACCTTTGCTGAGTTAACACCACTTTCAGACTGACACAGAACTAGGGTTTTCCACAATAGTGGCTACTAGAGGTATCTGGGTGGTGGAACAGAGGACCCATGCTTTGAAATCAAATGGGCCTGAGTTTGAACCCAGATTTCTCCACCTTCTAGAGGCTTTAAATTACTTGGCTTCTCTGAGCCTCCATGATCTGTTCTGTGTATTATTAAGACTACCAGGTTGTTCAGAAGATAGGCAAGATCTTCGTGTAGAATCTAAGCCAGTAAGATACCACCTAAGTTACAGCTCTCTACGTAACTGTTGATAAATCCCAGGTGAGGCCCAGGGAAGTTGCATGACCTGGTGAACAAATGGAGGTCTACGCGTGATTTTCACCAATTCTCCCCACATAATCCCCTCTCTAGGCAAACCCCAAATCTTTAGATAGGTTATTCCTGAAGCACCTACTTTACCGCCAACCACTGAAACATATGTTTCTCATCCTCTCTACTCTGAATGCAACTGTGGGGGAGGAAAACAAACATTGAACATGGATTCAAAAACATAGGCTATGTACCACATTTATTGATTTATTAGCTCTGTGACCTTCAACAAGCACGTCACCTCTTTGAGCCTATTTCCTCATCCATAAATCAAGGAATAATAAAACCTGATCTGTGGGGGTGTTTATGAAGGCTAAATAATGCTTGTGAAAATATTGAGCAAACAGTAATACATATACATATATATATATATATATATATATAGCTGTCACTATGAAATTTTTAAAGTTAGATCAGTTTTAAATATAAAATGGATGAGATTTATTAGTGACAGCTATATATCTCGTCCATTTTATATTTAAAACTGATCTAACTGGTTCCAAATAGGAAAAGGTGTACGTCAAGTTTGTATATTGTCACCTTGCTTATTTAACTTATATGCAGAGTACATCATGAGGAACGCTGGGCTGGAAGAAGCACAAGCTGGAATCAAGATTGCTGGGAGAAATATCAATAACCTCAGATATTCAGATGACACTACCCTTATGGCAGAAAGTGAAGAGGAACTCAAAAGCCTCTTGATGAAAGTGAAAGAGGAGAGTGAAAAGGTTGGCTTGAAGCTCAACATTCAGAAAACAAAGATCATGGCATCTGGTCCCATCACTTCATGGGAAATAGATGGAAAAACAGTGGAAACAGTGTCAAACTTTGTTTTTTTGGGCTCCAAAATCACTGCAGATGCTGATTGCAGCCATGAAATTAAAAGACGCTTGCTCCTTGGAAGGAAAGTTATGACCAACCTTGATAGTATATTAAAAAGCAGAGACATTACTTTGCCAACCAAGGTCCGTCTAGTCAAGGCAATGGTTTTTCCTGTGGTCATGTATGGATGTGAGAGTTGGACTGTGAAGAAAGCTGATCGCCGAAGAATCGATGCTTTTGAACTGTGGTGTTGGAGAAGACTCTTGAGAGTCCCTTATACTGCAGGCAGATCCAACCAGTCCATTCTAAAGGAGATCAATCCTGGGTGTTCATTGGAGGGACTGATGCTAAAGCTGAAACTGCAATACTTTGGCCACCTCATGCGACGAGTTGACTCACTGGAAAAGACTCTGATGCTGGGAAAGGTTGGGGGCGGGAGGAGAAGGGGACGACGGAGAATGAGATGGCTGGATGGCATCCCCGACTCTGTGGACATGAGTTTGAGTGAACTCCGGGAGTTGGTGATGGACAGGGAGCCCTGGCGTGCTGTGATTCATGGGGTCCCAGGGACAAGACCAAATTCCAACTCTAGTGCGTGCCTGAAAAACTGTGCCGCTGCAAAAATAACACATGTGTGGGAAAGCTGACATGCCTGCTGTGTCGCTGGCCAGCCCAGTATCTCTTCCCATGGCTACTGTCATCTTCCAAGGCCCTACTCTGCAAGCCCAGCCTTCCACTCCTCCCTCATCTGGGCTTGCCGGCTTGGCACACCTTTGCTGAAAGCTTCCTACATGCAGGCCAGTTGCCAGGCACACTGGGGTCACCTGGGTCAGACACTCAGCTAGGGAAGGAGGACCAGGACTTGTCCCCACCCTGCCTGGGTCCAAAGCCCCTTCAGGTCCCCAGCCACTGAGCTCAGCTGCCTCTGCCAGCAACATGCCTTAACAACTGAAGGTAAAGATACACAAAACCGAGCTGACACAGCGAGATATCTCATAATTCACTGTACTGGATCCCAGATCTAATAATACCCTCCTCTCATCCTCCCCCCACTGCCACCTCCACACACACTCAGGGCAGATGGTGGTCTCTCCAGCTTCAGAAGCAGAGCTGACCAGGAGCAGCCCATTTATCACAGACTTTCCCCGAGTGGCCTGGAATGCCCACAGACCCTGGTGGGGCTGAAGAGCTGGGGGTGGGGGGGTGGTCCCCCAGGCCAGGAGGCAGAGGCCCCAGGTCACTGCTATCCCACACCCACCCCTTGGAACCTGCAGTCACAGGACCCCTGGCCCTTACCAACAAAGGGCACTAAATGTAAGGAGAAGACCTATGGGACCAGTTGAGGAAGGCTTGATTACTATACCCAGAATCAAACTGCCTCTGAGATGAGGTTTCAAAGCTGGAAAACACTGGGAGTCTCTTCCCTTCACCATCTCTGCAGGACAGGAAAACCAGGAAGCGCCAGACACAGGGGCCACAGGTTGACTCCAGGACAGGGCCTGACCTGACCCCCAACAGTCCCACAGCATCCATTCTCCCCAGGAGGCCAGGCCCTCCATGGCGGGGACACAGCAAGTTCATTTCTAACAGGCTCGCAGAGCCAGCTCCGACATAGAGCCAGGGGTGTAGAAACAACCAAGGCCCCTTAACTGCACTCGGTTTCAAATCTGGGCTGCTGCTACTGCTACTGCCCACTAATCCACAGGTCCCAGTGGACTTAGGCCGGTGAACATGGAGTCTCACAGACATGAGGAGTTTCTTCTTCTTTTCCTTTGATTTAAATCACAGTTCAGTGTTGACTGGAGGAGGGTGTCCCTCTGGCAAAGTTGTGAATGTTCCCCACAGAGTGGTTCTTTTCAAGAGAGCCAGCAAGTATCTGTCCAGATTTCTAGCTACCAGCTGCTGGCTCCTGTAACCCACAGATGCTGATGGACCAAGTACAATACGAGCTCTTGATTAAATCATGCCTTTCTGTTTAGAGAGGTGTCTGAAATGTATTGACAAATGAAGGATTAGAGCTCAGTAGTCCACAAAGCATGTTCTGAGAAACACTGGTCCCCAGAGATAGTCTGCTAAAAGACATTTCCAAGGACAAGTAAATTTGGGGAGTGCAGTCCACAGTGTCCTTCCCCTGGAGACCCATAGGACACATCAGCATACTGAAGACACAGAGAGAAAGTGTGACACGAAGAAAACCCAGTGAAGGCGTCTGCTTTGCTTTGTTTTCCAAACTCACCAGGCTGTTGAACCTCCTGTGGCCTAACGCTTGAAGTCTTACGACTCTCGCTTCTGGGGAGACACAAGGAGCCCTGATCTAGCATGCAGCTGCCCAAGTGACTCACCTAGAGCTAAGCCAACAGGAATCCAACTAGGCAGCCACATTCTATCCTGGGTCTGGGGTCTTTCTTGTAAGTCAGTCTTCAGTTTGTCCTCTGGAACAGGCAGGTCATGTGGAGCCACGCTTCCCAGTGATGGGGTCCCTAGCATCTACCTCCTGACTGATCAACTGTGTTGGCTTCTGCAAATTGGAGACAGATATCTGCAAACCCAGCTGTGGCAGCGACTCTGGTGGCTGAGAGGCCGTCGCACCGGAACTGGACACAGGCAAAACACACGTGAGGATCAGACAGGCCATGGCCTCTGGGTCCTTCCACATTCCGACTTTGTCTGGCAGATAAAAATACCTCCCCCTGGCAGACTCCTAAGCTGGCCAAGAGAACGAGAAACTGGACAACATGTGAGGTCTGCTCACCGACCCCTAACAGGATGGCCAGTCCTCTGCCTTCCTGCAGAGCCTTCTGCCTGCAAAGACTGGAAGCTCACTGTGAACAGCAAATGGGTGAACAACAAAGTGATGGAGGATCTGCCATGAGGGTGGCAACAACAGTGGGTGGAGGGGCCCCCGACTCTCACTCCTGACCAAGGGTTCACAGCTCCTCAGGGGCTGACCACTCTGAAACAGGAGACGTTTTTTAGCCTTCTGTTGGTTTATGAAAAAAGTATATATGCTGAAGGTAACAATAACCTCATACAGCACAGAATGTGTCACCATCTCATCCTCCAGAGAGAAACTCAAGCAGATTTTTCTACACACGTCAGCATAGTATTTTTTAACACAATGGGCTAACAACACGCATACACCTCAGTAACTTGTGTTTTACTCAGTCCCCAACATCTTTCTATGACAACACACGTGGATCCACCGCTTTCTTCTAATGACACAGGTGGATGGCCTAGAATGTGCCAATCTCCAGATTCTCTTCCATGACAGATAAAACCACAATGGACTTCTCTGTGCACTTCTCTGTGCACACTGTCTGTAAGCAGTCCTGCAATCTAAGTTTTCAGAACTGGGACAGCTGGATTGAAAGACGTTTTAAAGTTTACAGGACTCTGTGGGGCTGCCCTTCACCAAAGGTGCCTTATTTTTTGAGTGATCAACACGAAAGGGCTCTGTAGGAAGTTTTCTGCCGATTTGAAGCCGTCCGGTCACTCTTTCTTTTCAACCTTCTATCCGACAAGCTTCAAAGATGGCAGTGAGTCCCTAGCCAAAACCCGACCCAGTGCTGGTGGCTCATCTGTAAGCTGAAGCCAAATTCTATGCAAATCCAAGGTTTACTCAACCCAGTCATCACCACACGTGAAGGCCAGGGACGCTCCTCTCACATCACCACCTGAAATAGACACTTCCATGTGACGTCACTTCTGGGTTCTCCAAACACGGAGTCCTAGCAGGTGAGTGACCCCCGCACTCTGCCACCTCCCTGACCACCAGGGAGGGGAAAGCAGAGACGCAGTACCGGCATCTGCTGCCACCACCAACGCTCTTCACCTGTTGCCGGCAAACAAGCTTCAGCACACTGGCCTCATTCAAGTTGCCTGATGCTATGCCGATGGTGCGTTGCTGCTGTTGCTGCTAAGTCACTTCAGTCGTATCCGACTCTGTGTGACCCCATAGACGGAAGCCCACCAGGCTCCCCCGTCCCTGGGATTCTCCAGGCAAGAACACTGGAGTGGGTTGCCATTTCCTTCTCCAATGTGTGAAAGTGAAAAGTGAAAGTGAAGTTGTTCAGTCATGTCCGACCCCTAGCGACCCCATGGACTGCAGCCCACCAGGCTCCTCCATCCATGGGATTTTCTAGGCAATAGTACTGGAGTGGCTTGCCATTGCCTTCTCCAGATGGTGCGTTAAGACTGGATAAAAGAGGGAGCAAGGTTTTGTCCTCTCTCTCTAGAACTAGCAGTAGCAGGGGCATTTCACTGCTTACATGGAAATATGTAGCATCAGTTTCATTATAGGCTGCAGTGTCTATGACGGACAGGAATGATGAGAGTAACACAGTAACATCTGCCACCCACCAGGACCTGTGCCAGGCCTGGACCAAGCACATGACCAGGTCCTCTCATCCATTTCCTGTAGCCACCCCTGGAGCCAAGGGTTACTTGTACTTCACAGGAGGACACTGATGGTCAGAATTCAAATGGTTCCCCAGCTTCCACAAAGCTAATAAACAGCTTGGCTAGAAATCACACAGCAGTGTCTGATTCTACAAGTCACACTATGCCATGAATCGCGACAATCCTTACAAAGACTGTTAGGAAATGTTTACAATTTTTGGTTATTACTGATTGATCACCTGGCTGAATAATCTGTTCATTCTCTACATCTTGTCTGAAGTAACTACAGGAAGCTTTGGGCCATTTTCAATTAGAGTAAAGGACCCTGGTTGGCAGGCCACGATCTGGGCCACGTTCACCTGCTGGGTCCCGAGTATCAGCAGCTGGACCTCAAGGAAGCAGGCACAAAGGTGGTCGAGGCCAGACTGCTCCGTTTCCACTGTCTTCACACAGCCTCTCTGTGTGTGTTTTCATGGCTTTCTTATAAACGTGCCAGTCATTGGATTACGGCCACCATAACGCAGTGTGACTTCATTTTAACTAATTATATCTACAAAATCCTAATTCCAAATCAAGTCACATCCACAGGCTCCAGGTGTTGGGACTTCAACATCTTTTTCGGGGGGACACAATCCAACCCACAGCCACCCTCCACCGCCTCCCAATTCACTCTGAGCACAAGCCCTCAGCATGTCCCCTGAGGCCTACACATCCAGTCCCTATCAGCTCTTGGCCCCCTGTCCTGCTGCTCTCCTCTTCACCCACTCTGCTCCAGCCACACCAGTCACCTCACGCTCCCAAACTTCCCTCAAGTCCTCAGTCTCTGCTTCACAACAAAGCTGATCCAGACAACCTGGTTGAAAATGGAAAACCACTCCTTCAAGCAATCCCTCTCTTTTCTCCTGCTGCACTTCCTACCAGAATTCTCACCACCTTTCCATAGGCTACCTAGTGTTATTGTTTTTTTGTTTCTTGACAGTCACTCCCGGCTGGGCTGGAACCTCCATGGAGGACTGGAAATGTTCAAAAAGGACTTTGAAGAATTCCCTCTGTCACACTCACTCAAAACCATTCACCTGTCATAATTTTAAACTCTCTGAGAAACTCATTCTATCATACACTGTCTTTCCTTCATACTTCTGTCACTTTCTTGTCATACGTATTACTTGTCATTGTCATTATAATTTTCCTTTGCAGATCTCACAATTCAGACCCAACCTAAGTCCCGTGCCTGACGGAGCACTGCAGTCATCAGTTTTGAGAAAGGGAGAAACCAATATACACAAGACTTTGAGCCGCTGGTGTTTGTGAATGAGTAGGTGTGTGTGATTTGTTGGGAGGAGAGCTGCATCACGGGAATCAGGATACTGACATGGCTATACTGTCTGAAAACTGATTTGATGGAGGAACACATGGAAAGCACATGAAACAGTGCATGGACTGTAGCAAGTGCTAGCTATCACTATGGATGAGGAGCACAGGTACAGATGTTGAGTAGGCAAAGGGAAGACGCTGGTGGGTCGTGTGTCTTGGCCCCTTGGCCTCTAGTCCATCGTAGTCTAGTGCCCCCTTCTACAGCACGACTATCCTTACAAATGTACCCCCAATCTGACAGTGTGCCCCTGAGGGAGAGATGTGTCCAGGCTCCCCACTGGGGTCCTCTTGGCCACAGAGCAGGGGACAGACACGGGCAGTAGTCCAGGTCTTCACACACCCTAAAACTGACTGGGAACCAGAATCGACAGAAACTGGGAGGGTGGGAAGGTGGGATAGGGATGCTCCACCCACAGGTAAGGGTCAGCCACTGCTGGTGCCTCTCACCCTCCACTGGGGTTTGGGGAAGGCTGCTGGCCTTGGATTTGGAGGCCCAGGAGGATTCTCCGGCCAGGGGGTGGGGCTCAGGGGCCAGATTGAAATATAACCCCTGATGCAGTCACCTCCCATGGCACCAGTGGTCCCTGAAAAATGCACCCCACCCCCAGGCAGTGCTGCCTCAGCCCCGTTGTCACTACTGGCTGTACCTTGCCTGTTGACTTGATCCCCTTCCAGACCCAGAAGTAGACCAGCACCCAGCAAGCCAGCAGAAACAGGGTCACCTCCCAGTTGAGGGCCCCTGGTGCCTCCAGCCCTCCGGAGAGCCTCTAGTCTGTTCCTGGAGAGGGAAAGCCCATGAGCATTGAGCAAGCAGAGGGCAAGAGACTGGGCAATTTCCAGAGTAACATGGCCCTTCCCTCAGCCGTTGAGTCTAACCAGTTCCTCCGATGCTTCTGAGGGGCCTGGGGAACGCCCACAACCTGGAGTCCCTGCAGTCTGTGTGTGTGGACCCTCAGGCGGCCCTATCCCATGCTATCCCCAGTGGACCCAACATCAGTCCCCACTTTCCTCCTCATGTGGGCAGGCACAGCCTGCTCTGCATCCTTGGTCTCAGGACTCCAGGGCCAGACCCCAGCGCACACCCTTGTGCATGTACCTTTTTGCCAGCTGACTGCTGAAGATCTTGACCAGCTCCGAATTTCCATCATCTCCTGTCTCAAGCAGCTTTTCCTGTTGCTTGGGATCAACCAACCAATTACAGGGTACTTTGTGCCCCTGGTTACCCCTAAGCCTAGGCCAAGAAAGAGTGCCCAAGGTTAAGCTATGCAGTGCATCCTTCCCCAGGGCATTGATTTCTACACTGGTTACTGATTTATTATGGGGGCTTAACTGTTTGCTTATATTGGCCTTTGGGCACTCTTGGCCCTGTTGTTTTCCTCTGACTGGAGGAGGAGGGTGTTTCAATATTTCTTATAGCAAAAAATAAAGTGAACTATAATTCTGTGTCTGAATATATTTTCAAATACTGCGCCTCCACAGTTTTCTGCCTTTTCCCTTGGTTTCAAGGGAAGGTTCTGGGCTTCAGATAATCTAGTAGTACAGTGTAATTGAAGACAACTTAAGAAATGGGAGAAATTTAAAATGTATTATGTCCTGTCATTCAGCATTAACTGCTGTCAGTATTTTGGAACATTTTCTTAGTTTATAGTGGCATTTATATATAACAATAATTAATTTTTGCTATTTCAGGATGAACTTTTTCATGAATTATTTTTATTTAACATATAAGTATTTTTCATAAAATTCTTTCATAAAAGAACTAGTACTTCGATGCATAAAAGAAGTTCTATAATTAAGTGTTACACATTTAATGTTTCCATTTTTCCCTATTAATGATTCAGTGTGATTCTTCTGTATAAGCCTCTGCCTGACTGGTTATGTCCTCAAGATAGATTGCAAAGAGTAGAGTGACTGAGTTAAAATTCACTTTTCTATTGACTTTTTAAAAAGTCTATTGGTTTACAGTAGGTGGTTGCTACTCAAAAGTGTGCCATCCCACCAGAATTCTAGTTTGCCCACAACTTTTACAGGTATTTCTGATTCCTCCCAAAGTAAAAAACTTAGCTTGCAAAAGACCAAACAATTCAGAAACACTAGAAGAGTAACTATATGGCCTACTGATTTTGTTTCAGATCAATGTAGAAAAGCTTAGGGACAATAAGTTAGGTTTTGGGGGGAGGATTTAGCTCCCTCCAATGTTTAGTGTTTCTTGCTACTTAACCAAATCTGCTGATAGTTTTAGTAGTTCTGTGAGCTATATTATATTTTCTACATATATAATCAGGTTCTCCCTTGGAGAAGGGAAAGACTATCCACTCCAGTATTCTGGCCTGGAGAATTACATGGACTGTATACTCCAAGGGTTCATAAACAACAGTATGAAAAGGCAAAAAGATACGACACTGAAAGATGAAATCCCCAGGTGGTTAGGTGGCAAATATGCTACTGGAAATCAGTGGGGAAATAACTCCAGAAAGAATGAAGGGAAGGAGCCAAAGAAAAAACAACACCCAGTTCTGGATGCGACTGCTGTTGGAAGCAAGGTATGATGCTGTAAAGAGCAATATTGCATAGGAACCTGGAATGTTAGGTTCATGAATCAAGGAAAATTGGAAGTGGTCAAACAGGAGATGGCAAGAGTGAACATCGACATTCTAGGAATCAGCGCACTGAAATGTATCGGAATGGGTGAATTTAACTCAGATGACCATTATATCTACTACTGTGAGCAGGAATCCCTTAGAAGAAATGGAGTAGCCATCATAGTCAACAACAGTCCGAAATTCAGTACTGGGATGCAGTCTCAAAAATGAAAAAATGATCTCTGTTGGTTTCCAAGGCAAACCATTCAATATCATAGTAATCCAAGTCTATGCCCTGACCAGTGACGTGGAAGAAGCTGAGGTTGAACAGTTCTATGAAGACGTACAAGACCTTTTAGAACTAACACCCCCCAAAAGATGTCATTTTCAATACAGGATACTGGAATACAAATGTAGGAAGTCAAGAAACACCTGGGGTAACAGGCAAATGTGGCCTTAGAGTACAGAATGAAAGAGGGAAAAGCTAACAGAGTTTTGCCAATGGAACGCACTGGTCAGAGCAAACAAACTCTTCCAACAACACAAGAGAAGACACTACACATGGACATCAACAGATGATCAATATCAAAATCAGATTGATTATATTTTTTGCAGCCAAAGATGGAGAAGCTCTATACAGTCAGTAAAAACAAGACTGGGAGCTGACTGTGACTCAGATCATGAACTCCTTATTGCCAAATTCAGACTTAATCTGAAGAAAGTGGGGAAAACCAGTAGGCCATTCAGATATGACCTATATCAAATCCCTTAAGATATATAGTGGAAATGACAAATATATTTAAAGGATTAGATCTCGTAGACAGAGTGCCTGATGAACTATGGACAGAGCTTAGTGACATTGTAGAGAAGACAGTGATCCAAGAACATTCTTTAGAAAAAGAAATGCAAAAAAGCAAAATGGCTGTCTGAGGAAGCCCTATAAAGAGCTCTGAAAAGTAGAGAAGTGAAAAGTAGAAAAAGACACAAAAGGAATCCAAATTGGAAAAGAAGAAGCATAACTTTCACTGTTTGCAAATGACATGATCGTCTACACATAAATCCCTAAAGACTCTACCAGAAAATTACTAGAGCTAATCAATGAATACAGTAAAGTTGAAAGATATAAAATCAACACACAGAAATCCCTTGATTCCTATACACTAATAATGAGAAAACAGAAAGAGAAATTAAGGAAACAATTCCATTCACCGTTGCAACGAAAAGAATGAAATACTTAAGATTATATCTACCTAAATAAACAAAAGACCTATATATCGAAAACTATAAAACACTGGTGAAAGAAATCAGAGAGGACAATAATAGATGGAGAAATATACCATGTTCCTGGATTGGAAGAATCAATATTGTGAAAATGAGTATATTACCCAAAGTAATTTATAGGTTCAATGCAATCCCTACCAAGTTACCGTGGTATTTTTCACAGAGCTAGAACAAATGATTTCACAATTTGTATGGAAAGACAAAAAACCTCGAATAGCCAAAGCAATTTTGAGAAAGAAGAATGGAACTGGGGGAAACAACCTGCCGGACTTCAGGATTTACAACAAAGCCACAGTCATCGAGACACTATGGTACTGGCAAAAAGACAGAAATATAGATCAATGGAACAAAATAGAAAGCCCAGAAATAAATCCATGCACCTATGGACACCAACAACACAAGACTCTACACATGGACATCAACAGATGGTCAACGCCGAAATCAGACTGACTATATTCTTTGCAGCCAAAGATGGAGAAGCTCTATACAGTTAGCAAAACACAAGACCAGGAGCTGACTGTGGCTCAGATCATGAACTCCTTATTGCCAAATTCAGACTTAAATTGAAGAAAGTAGGGAAAACCAATAGACCATTCAGATATGACCTAAATCAAATCCCTTATGATTATACAGTGGAAGTAAGAAATAGATTTAAGGGTCTAGATCTGATAGATAGAGTGCCTGATGAACTCTGGACGTCGGTTCGTGACATTGTAGAGGAGACAGGGACCAAGACCACTCCCATGGAAAAGAAATGCAAAAAAGCAAAATGGCCGTCTGAGGAGGCCTTACAAATATCTGTGAAAAGAAGAGACGCGAAAAGCAAAGGAGAAAAGGAAAGATATAAGCATCTGAATGCAGAGTTCCAAAGAATAGCAAGGAGAGATAAGAAAGCCTTCCTCAGCGATCAATGCAAAGAAATAGAGGAAAACAACAGAATAGGAAATACAAGAGATCTTTTCAAGAAAATTAGTGATATCAAGGGAACATTTCATGCAAAGATGGGCTCGATAAAGGACAGAAATAGTATGGACTTAACAGAAGCAGAAGATATTAAGAAGAGGTGGCAAGAATTCACAGAAGAACTGTACAAAAAAGATCTTCATGACGAAGATAATCACGATGGTGTGATCACTCACCTGGAGCCAGACATCTTGGAATGTGAAGTCAAGTGGGCCTTAGAGAGCATCACTACAAAGAAAGCTAGTGGAAGTGATGGAATTCCAACTGAGCTATTTCAAATCCTGAAAGATGATGCTGTGAAGGTGCTGCACTCAATATGCCAGCAAACTTGGAAAACTCAGCAGTGGCCACAGGACTGGAAAAGGTCAGTCTTCATTCCAATCCCAAAGAAAGGCAATGCTAAAGAATGCTCAAACTACCGCACAATTGCACTCATCTCACACGCCGGTAAAGTCATGCTCAAAATTCTCCAAGCCAGGCTTCAGCAGTATGTGAACTGTGAAATTCCAGATGTTCAAGCAGGTTTAAGAAAAGGCAGAGGAACCAGAGATCAAATTGCCAACATCCGTTGGATCATGGAGAAAGCAACTGAGTTCCAGAGAAACATCTATTTCTGCTTCATTGACTATGCCAAAGCCTTTGACTGTGTGGATCACAATAAACTGTGGAACATTCTGAAAGAGATGGGAATACCAGACCACCTGACCTGCCTCTTGAGAAAACTATATGCAGGTCAGGAAGCAACAGTTAGAACTGGACATGGAACAACAGACTGGTTCCAAATAGGAAAAGGAGGACGTCAAGGTTGTATATTGTCACCCCGCTTATTTAACTGATAGGCAGAGTACATCATAAGGAACGCTGGGCTGGAAGAAGCACAAGCTGGAATCAAGATTGCTGGGAGAAATATCAATAACCTCAGATATGCAGATGACACCACCCTTACGGCAGAAAGTGAAGAGGAACTCAAAAGCCTCTTGATGAAAGTGAAAGAGGAGAGTGAAAAGGTTGGTTTGAAGCTCAACATTCAGAAAACAAAGATCATGGCGTCTGGTCCCATCACATCATGGGAAATAGATGGGGAAACAGTGTCAGACTTTATATTTTGGGCTCCAAAATCACTGCAGATGCTGACTGCAGCCATGAAATTAAAAGACGCTTACTCCTTGGAAGGAAAGTTATGACCAACCTAGATAGCATATTAAAAAGCAGAGACATTACTTTGCCAACAAAGGTCCGTCATATATGGATGTGAGAGTTGGACTGTGAAGAAAGCTGATCGCCGAAGAATTGATGCTTTTGAACTGTGGTGCTGGAGAACTCTTTAGAGTCCCTTGGACTGCCAGGAAATCCAATCAGTCCATTCTAAAGGAGATCAATCCTGGGTGTTCATTGGAAGGACTGATGCTGAAGCTGAAACTCCAATACTTTGGTCACCTCATGCGTCAAGTTGACTCACTGGAAAAGAGTCTGATGCTAGGAAGGATTGGGGCTGGGAGGAGACGGGGATGACAGAGAATGACATGGCTGGATGGCATCACCGACTCAATGGACATGATTTTGAGTGAACTCCGGGAGTTGGTGATGGACAAGGAGGCCTGGTGTGCTGTGATTTATGGGGTCACAAAGAATCGGACATGACTGAGCGACTGAACTGAACTGAATGGACACCTTTGACAAAGGAGTCAAGACTATTCAGTGGAGAAAAGACAATCTCTTTAACAAGTGGTGCTGGGAAAACTGGTCAACCATTTGTAAAAGAATGAAACTAGAACACTCGCTAACACCATACACAAAAATAAACTCAAAATGAATTAAAGATATAAATGTAAGATCAGAAACTATAAAACTCCTAGAGGAGAACATAGGCAAAACACACTCCGACATAAATCACAGCAGGATCCTCCATGACCCACCTCTTAAAATATTGAAAATAAAAGCAAAATTAAACAAATGGTACCTAATTAAAATTAAAAGCTTCTGCGCATCAAAAGAAACTATAAGCAAGATGAAAAGACAGCCTTCAGAATGGGAGACAATAATAGCAAATGAAGCAACTGACAAAGAATTAATCAAAAATATACAAGCAACTCCATTCCAGAAAAATAATTGACCCAATCAAAAAATGGGCCAAAAAACTAAACAGACATTTCTCCAAAGAAGACATACAGATGGCTAACAAACATTGAAAGCATGCTCAACATCACTCATAATCAGAGAAATGCAAATCAAAGCTAAAATGAAGTACCATTTCACACCAGTCAGAATGGCTGCTTTCCAAAATTCTACAAGCAATAGATGCTGGTGAGGGTGTGGAGAAAAGGGAACCCTTTTCCACTGTTGGTGGGAATGCAAACTAGTACAGCCACTATGGAGAATAATGTGGTGATTCCTCAAAAAACTGGAAATAGAACTGCCATATGATCCAGCAATCGCACTCGTGGGCATACACACCGAGGAAACCAGAATTGAAAGAGACACATGTACTCCAATGTTCGTCCACCACTGTTTATAATAGCCAGGACACGGAAGCAACCTAGATGTTCATCTGCAGACGAATGGATAAGAAAGCTGTGGTACATATGCACAATGGAGTATTACTCAGCCATTAAAAAGAATACATTTGCATCAGTTCTAATGAGGTGGATGAAACTGGAGCCTATTATACAGAATGAAGTAAGCCAGAAAGAAAAACTACAATACAGTATACCAGCGCATATATATGGAATTTAGAAAGATGGAAATTATAACCCTGTATGTGAGACAGCAAAGGAGACACAGATGTATAGAACAGTCTTTTAGACTCTGTGGGAGAGGGCAAGGGTGGGATGATTTGGGAGAATGGCATTGAAACATGTATATTATCATATGTGAAATGAATCGCCAGTCCAGGTTCGAAGAATGATACAGGATGCTCGTGTCTGGTGCACTGGGGTGACCCAGAGGGATGATATGGGGAGGGAGGTGGCAGGGGATTTGAAGATGGGAAACCCATGGGAAACATACCTGGGGTGGATTCATGTCAATGTATGGCAAAAGCAATACAATATTGTAAAGTAATTAGCCTCTAATTAAAATAAATAAATTTAAAAAAAGAAAAGGAGAAAAAGAAATATATACCCATTTGAATGCAGACTTCCAAAGAATAGCAAGGAGAGATAAGAAAGCCTTCTTTAGGGAGCACGGGAAGATGACGGAGGAATAGGATGGGGCGGCCACTTTCTCCCCCACAAAATTAAGAAAAGAACATTTGAATGCTGAGTAAATCCCACAAAAAAACTTCTGAATACTGGCAGAGGACATCAGGCACTCAGAAAAGCAGCCCATAGTCGACGAAAGGAGGTAGGAAATAGATAAAAAGGGAGACAAAAGAGGGAGGGATGGAGCTCTGTCCCAGGAAGGGAGGCTTAAAAAAAAAGAGAGAGAGAGAGAAGTTTCCAAACACCTGGAAACACTGGAGAGTGGAACCTCAGAGGGCCGCATAACTGGGAGACAAAAGACATAAATAATTAAAACTCACAGACTAAGTGCCCAGAGGAAACTCAGCGGAGAAGCGGCGCACATGCCCACGCCCCTCACTAGCAGGCGGGGGCTGGGGAGGGAGGCACTGGCAGCGGCGCTTAGAGGGAGAACTGGTGGCGGCGCTTAGAGGGAGAACTGGCAGGGGCGCTTAGAGGGAGAACCGGCAGCGGCGCACCGGGCTTGAATGCCCCATGGCAAACTGAGGGCTGGAACTTAAGATACCAGAGCAGAGGTTGCAGCTGAAGGGCTAGAGGACTAGAAAAAAGCCTGTGAAAAGCCCCAAGCCAGCCTCGCCCACAGAACCTGGCGCTGAGTGGAGCGTGCCGGCAGCGGCGGCCCATCCCCAGCCCGCGCTGACGCCTGGGCGGGGAGGGCAGCCCACGCCTGGGCGGGGGCAGCCGTGGCCCCAGAGAGGCTTCCTGTGCCAAGTTGCAGGCAGGCTTCCTTGCTGGCCAGGACTTCTTGGGTTAGGGCTGGTCGATATCCGCCTGAGAAAGTGTGCCGGTTGTACTCCCCGAAAACCGAGTGGCAGGGAACAGGAACGCGATAAGTCTCAGCGACCACGCTCGCCAAACGCCTGGTCACCTGAGCTGCTAGGACCGGGGAAGGCACAAAACGCAGGCCCAGCCAAGTCTGCGCCTTTGTCGAGTACCCGAGGACCTGAACCTGAGCCGCTCAGACCTGGGAAGTGCATGCAACCCAGCGCCAGCCGTGGACAGCTCGCAGCAGAGCAAACTAAAGCCTAAGCAGCATAAATGGGGAAAGCACACACACCTTGAGCGGGAGCATTCCCAGTGTAGCTGAGACACCGCGAGCACTCCCCACAGACGCCAGGGATATTTGTTAGCTGTTCTTCCCTCCCCATAGCAGGACTGAATAGGAGAGCTGGGGGGAAAAAAAAGTGTCCACCACCGCATCCTGGTGTCAGGACAGGAATTAGACACTGAGGAGACCAGAAAACAGAAGAGCTTTTTCAACAGAAGGAACTGCCTTGGAAGTAACAGAGGGAGAAGCCTTGAGCCTCCTGCGAGAATAAGACTGAAAACCAGAGGCAGGGGCTTAAGGCCAAATCCTGAGAACACCAGAGATCTCCTGTTCCAGAGAACATTAATTGATAGGTACTCATCGAATGCCTCCATACATACACTGAAACCAGGCACCACCCAAGGGTCAACAAGTTTCAGTGAAAGACATATTACGCAAGCTATCCAGCAACACAGGAGAATAGCACCAAGCTTCAATATACAGGCTGCCCAAAGCCACCCCAAACCCACTGACATCTCAAACTCATTACTAGACACTTCATTGCACACCAGAGAGAAGAAATCCAGCTCCATCCACTAGAACATCGACTCAAGCTTCCCTAACCAGGGAACCTTGACAAGTCACCCATCCAACCCCACACACAGCGAGGTAACTACATAATAAAGAGAACTCCACAAACTGTCAGAAGACGGAAAGGCCACCCCGAACACAGCAATATAAGCAAGATGAAGAGGCAGAGAAATACCCAACAAGTAAAGGAACAGGATAAATGCCCACCAACACAAACAAAAGAGGAAGATATAGGGAACCTACCCAATAAAGAATTTCGAATTTTAATTGTGAAAATGATTCAAAATCTGGAAAGCAAAATGGAGTTACAGATAAGTAAACTGGAGAAAAGGATTGAGAAGTTGGAAGAAATGTTCAATAAGGAATTAGAGGAAATAAAAAAGAGCCAATATATAACGAATAATACAATAGATGAGATCAGAAACACTCTCAAGGGCACAAACAGTAGAATAACAGAGGCAGAAGACAGGATAAGCGAGCTAGAAGATAGAATTGTAGAAATAAATGAAACAGAGACGGATAAAGAAAAAAGAATTTTAAAAAATGAGGACAATATGAGAGACATATGGGACGATATTAAACGCCCCAACATTCGAATCATAGGAGTCCCAGAACAAGAAGACAAAAAGAAAGACCATGAGAGAATACTTGAGGAGATAATAGTTGAAAATGTCCCTAAAATGGGGAAGGAAATAATCACCCAAGTCCAAGAAACACAGAGAGTCCCTAACAGGATAAACCCAAGGTGAAATTCCCCAAGACACATAGTAATCAAATTAACAAAGATCAAACACAAAGAACAAATATTAAAAGCAGCAAGGGAAAAACAACAAATAACACACAAGGGGATCCCCATAAGTATAACAGCTGATCTTTCAGCAGAAACTCTACAGGCCAGGAGGGAATGGCAAGACATACTTAAAGTGATGAAAGAAAACAACCTACAGCCCAGATTGCTGTACCAAGCAAGGATCTCATTCAAATATGAAGGAGAAATCAAAAGCTTTACAGACAAGCAAAAGCTGAGAGAATTCAGCATCACCAAACCAGCTCTCCAACAAATACTAAAGGATCTTTGCTAGACTGGAAACACAGAAAGGGTATATAAACTCGAACCCAAAACAATAAAGAAAATGGCAACGGGATCATACTTATCAATAATCACCTTAAACGTAAATGGATTGAATGCCCCAACCAAAAGACAAAGGCTGGCTGAATGGATAAAAAAACAAGACCCCCATATATGTTGTCTACAAGAGACCCACCTCAAAATGAGGGACACATGCAGAATGAAATCGAAGGGCTGGAAAAAGTGATTCCACGCAAAAAGAGATCAAAAGAAAGCAGGAGTAGCAACACTCATATCAGATAAAATAGATTTTAAAACACAGACTGTGAAAAGAGACAAAGAAGGAAACTACATAATGATCAAAGGATCAATCCAAGAAGAAGATATAACACTTATAAATATTTATGCACCCAACATAGGAGCACCGCAATGTGTAAGACAATTACTAACAAGTATGAAAGGGGAAATTAACAATAACATAATAATAGTAGGAGACTTTAATACCACACTTACATCTATGGATAGATCAACTAAACAGAAAATTAACAAGGAAACACAAACTTTAAATGATACAATAGACCAGTTAGACCTAATAGATATCTACAGGACATTTCACCCCAAAACAATGAATTTCACCTTTTTCTCAAGCGCACACGGAACCTTTTCCAGGATAGATCACATCCTGCGCCATAAATCTAGCCTTGGTAAATTCAAAAAAATTGAAATCATTCCAAGCATCTTTTCTGACCACAATGCAGTAAGATTAGATCTCAATTACAGGAGAAAAACTGTTAAAAATGCCAACATATGGAGGCTGAACAACACGCTGCTGAATAATGAACAAATCATAGAAAAGATCAAAAGAGAAATCAAAATATGCATAGAAATGAATGAAAATGAAAACACAACAACCCAAAACCTCTGCGACACTGTAAAAGCAGTGCTAAGGGGGAAGTTCAGAGCAATACAGGCACACCTCAAGAAACAAGAAAAAAGTCAACTAAATAACCTAACTCTACATCTAAAGAAAATAGAAAAGGAAGAGATGAAGAACCCCAGGGTTAGCAGAAGGAAAGAAATCATAAAAATTAGGGCAGAGATAAATGCAAAAGAAACAAAAGAGACCATAGCAAAAATCAACAAAGCCAAAAGCTGGTTCTTTGAGAAGGTAAATAAAATTGACAAACTACTAGCCAGACTCATTAAGAAACAAAGGGAGAAGAACCAAATCAATAAAATTAGAAACGAAAATGGAGAGATCACAACCAACAACACAGAAATACAAAGGATTGTTAGGGAATACTATCAGCAATTATATGGCAATAAACTGAATAACCTGGAAGAAATGGACAAATTCCTAGAAAAGTACAATTTTCCAAAACTGAACCAGGAAGAAATAGAAAGTCTGAATAGACCCATCACAAGCCCGGTACTAGAGGGTGTAATCAGAAATCTTCCAGAAAACAAAAGCCCAGGTCCAGATGGCTTCACAGCCGAATTCTACAAAATTTTAGAGAAGAACTAACACCTATTCTACTCAAACTCTTCCAGAAAATTGCTGAGGAAGGGAAACTTCCAAACACAGTCTAAGAGGCCACCATCACCCTAATCCCAAAAACCTGGTAAAGATCCCACAAAAAAAGAAAACTACAGGCCAATATCACTAATGAACATAGATGCAAAAATCCTTAACAAAATTCTAGCAATCAGAATCCAACAACACATTAAGAAGATCATACATTATGACCAACTGGGCTTTATCTCAGGCATGCAAGGATTCTTCAATATTCCCAAATCAATCAACATAATACACCACATTAACAAACTGAAAAATAAAAATCATATGATTATCTCAATAGATGCAGAGAAAGCCTTCGACAAAATTCAACATCCATTTATGATAAAAACCATCCAGAAAGTGGGAATAGAAGGGACATACCTCAACATAATAAAAGCTATATATGAAAAACCCACAGCAAACATTATCCTCAATGGTGAAAAACTGAAAGCATTTCCCCTAAAGTCAGGAACAAGACAAGGGTGCCCACTCTCACCACTACTATTCAACATAGTTCTGGAAGTTTTGGCTACAGCAATCAGAGCAGAAAAAGACATAAAAGAAATACAAATTGGAAAAGAAGGAGTAAAACTTTCACTGTTCGCTGATGACATGATCCTCTACACAGAAAACCCTAAAGACTCTACCAGAAAACTACTAGAGCTAATCAATGAATACAGTGAAGTTGCAGGATATAAAATCCACACTCAGAAATCACTTTTATTCCTATACACTAATAATGAGGAAATAGAAAGAGAAATTAAGGAAACTTTTCCATTCACTGTTGCAACGAAAAGAATTAAATACTTAGGAATATATCTACCTGAGGAAACAAAAGACTTGTACATAGAAAACTATAAAACACCAGTGAAAGTAATCAAAGAGTATACTAATAGATGGAGAAATATACCGTGTTCGTGGATTGGAGGAATAAATATTGTAAAAATGAGTATACTACACAAAGTAATTTATACATTCAATGCAATCCGTATCAAGCTACCAAAGATATTTTTCACAGAGCTAGAACAAATAATCTCACAATTTGTATGGAAATACAAAAAACCTCGAACAGCCAAAGCAATCTTGAGGAAGGAAAATAGAACTGCGGGAATTAACCTGCCAGACTTCAGGCTTTACTACAAAGCCACAGTCATCAAGACAGTATGGTACTGGCATAAAGACAGAAATAGAGATCAGTGGAACAAAATTGAAAGCCCAGAAATAAATCCACGCACCTATGGATACCTTATCTTCGACACAGGAGGCAAGAATATAAAATGGAGTAAAGACAGACTCTTTAACAAGTGGTGCTGGGAAAACTGGTCAGCCACTTGTAAAAGAATTAAACTAGAACACTTCCTAACACCATACACCAAAATAAACTCAAAATGGATTAGAGAGCTAAATGTAAGACCAGAAACTATAAAACTCCTGGAGGAGAACATAGGCAAAACACTCTCTGACATAAATCACAGCAGGATCCTCCAAGACCCACCTCCCAGAATATTGGAAATAAAAGCAAAAATAAACAAATGGGACCTAATTAAAATCAAAAGCTTCTGCACAGCAAAGGAAACTCTAAGCAAGGTGAAAAGACAGCCTTCAGAATGGGAGAAAATAATAGCAAATGAAACAACTGATAAAGGATTAATCTCTAAAATATACAAGCAGCTCCTGCAGCTCAATTCCAGAAAAATAAATGACCCAATAAAAAAAAATGGGCCAAAGAACTAAACAGACATTTCTCCAAAGAAGACATAAAGATGGCTAACAGACACATGAAAAAATGCTCAGCGTCCCTCATAATTAGAGAAATGCAAATCAAAACCAAAATGAGATACCATTTTACACCAGTCAGAATGGCTGCTATCCAAATTCTACATGCAATAAATGCTGGAGTGGGTGTGGAGAAAAGGGAACCCTCTTACACTGTTGGGTGGAATGCAAACTAGTACAGCCACTATGGAGAACAGTGTGGAGATTCCTCAAAAAACTGGAAATAGAGCTGCCGTATGATCCAGGATTCGCATACTGGGCATACACACCGAAGAAACCAGAATTGAAAGAGATACCATCTGCAGACGCATGGATAAGAAAGCTTTGGTACATATACACAATGGAGTATTACTCAGCCATTAAAAAGAATGCATTTGAATCAGTTCTAATGAGGTGGATGAAACTAGAACCTATTATACAGAGTGAAGTAAGCCAGAAAGAAAACACCAATACAATATACTAACTCGTATATATGGAATTTAGAAAGATGCAAATGATAACCCTGTATACGAAACAGCAAAAGAGACACAGATATGTATAGAACGGTCTTTGGGACACTGTGGGAGAGGGTGAGGGTGGGATGGTTTCGGAGAATGTCATTGAAGCATGTATATTATCATATGTGAAACGAATCGCCAGTTCAGGGTCGATGCATGTTACAGGATGCTCGGGGCTGGTATGCGGGGATGACCCAGAGGGAAGATAAGGGGAGGAGGGAGTTGGGAGGGGGGTTCGGGAGGGGAACTCATGTACACCCGGGGCGGATTCATGTCAATGTATGGCAAAACCAACCAATATAATATTGTAAAATAATTTGCCTCCAATAAAAATAAAAATTAAAAAAAAAATAAAATAAGAATTTTGTGGCTGACAGGACTTATTTCAATTCAGTGAAGAAAAGTGCTGGGATAATATGTTGAGTAATTGGGTGTGGGAAGTTCACATTCTCTTAAATATTTTTTCTACAAACTTGCTAAATTCACTGATTAGTTCTTGTCAACAATTTGCAAATTCCATTTGATTTTCTGCATAGACTATCATGTTGTCTGAAGATTTTTTTACTTTTTCCTTTCCAATTGAGATGCCTTTTATCAATTGATTTCTCTCCTCATAATGGTTTGGATATTTCTGATTCTTGGCATACTCTTTTCCTTGGGTGCTGGGTATATTTTTCCCTAGGTATATTTCACAGTTTTTAAAAATGTAATGTTGTTTACTTACTTAGAAACACTTTGATCCTATGGAGTCTTGCCTTAAGGGTTGATCAGTGGGCATTTGAGACAAGATGCCTCTCAGTACTGTATATGATGTCACCTGAGTGAAGAATTTCTGCTATGGCTCCAACAGACACTCTGCCCACGTGCAGGATTCTGTCCTCCCTCTGCTGCACTCTCCTTTCTGGTCTGCCGCCTGCCAGCTCCAATATCCTCTCCTCTGCGATTCCACCTTGACACCCAGGGGGCTGGCAGGACATGGCCTGGACAGTCTGTATAGACAGCAAGCTGGGTCAGCTGAGCACTTCGTCTCTTCCATGTCTCAGCTCCCAGAGATCACTGCTGATTCTCCCTGGCCTGATGTCCAGTTTCTTCACAGCCTGAGCTTCATAAATTTTGGCCCCTTTTAAGGGGATATTTGAAGCCAGTGTCAGGGCAGAGCCGCTCCTCTTCCTTCATATGCATGAATAGAGATTGCCGTGACAGAACTCGGAGAGCTCTGACCCCATGCACTGGAGGGAGGCAGGTGCTGCTGCCAGGGATGGTGGCAATTGTCCTGGGGATGACGGTGATGGAGTATCTCAGCCACCAGCACCCAGAAGCTCTACTGGCTACAGTGATTCTTCCTTTCAAAATGTATGCCAGATATGTCTACCCTATTCAGTTCCTTTCACTGGCTTTATTATCACTCAGAATATAAGCCAGAGGTCCTTATGATGACCAGAAAGGTCCCAGATTCTCATCTGTGAAACCCCATTGCCTCTGTACCTCCTCTGATATTCTCACTCTTGTTCAGTCCATGCTGACCACACTGGCCTCTTGGCTGCACCCTTAACATTCCAGGTTTTCTGATGAATTAGTGCCTTTGCATAGTCTGTTCTCCCTGCCTTGATTACACTCTCAAATATAGCTCCTGGCCACTTCGGTCTTCTCCAAGTCTGCCCAGGCCTCGGCTTCTCACCTGACTTTCTCCTGACGGTGGGCAGTCAATCCTCTTCACCCTGTTTTGTCCCACACTGTTCATCACCTTCTATAATACAGTATAATTTACAAATGGCTTTGACCTAGCAGAAGAGACATGTCCCATTGATTGCTCTGCCTTCCAAACGGAGGTTTCCCATGAAGCGATGTCTGCGTGTGGTGCCAGAGTGGGGTCAGGTTCACGGTTGGCCTTGTGGAGTTCCAGTAATTGGCAGCCTTGATTGGAAAGGCCACTCTGTCCCTGAAGCCCTCCCACACCCCATCTGCCATCAGTGAACTGCCCACGTGGAATGGGTCTGTGTCTCAGCTCTTCTGTCTCCCATCAGGCTCCTGCTCCAGCATGCACAGTGCCACTCGGTCTCCGAAAATAAAAAACTAAATTTATAAAAACAAATGGCACAATTAAAATAAAGAAATAATAATAAATATAATTTCAGATCAAAGAAAATAAAGTAGAAACCTGGAAACTTAGGCAGGTGCCTGATGGAGTAAAGGGGCCAGAGCTCAAGGGGATTTGGGTTCAGAGATCTTCAGGTTAGGTTTCGTGGCCCTTGAATCTCAGGTTAACCTTGTGGGCAATATACCCTTCTTTAGATCAGGGGTTTGGTCTGGAGTGTCAGAAAAAAATGTTCATGGTAATCAGCCTGGTCCTTGACCACAGTGAGGAAGTTCACGTGGCTTCTCCTCCTTTCTCTCAGCACCAGGATTCCCCTTGGCTGTAGGGTCTGTGTCTTTTGCCTGGTTCCCCCAAACCCTAGCCCTCGCTACTCTGGTTGTCTCTGCCTTACCTCATGACCTAGAGATGCTACTGACCCTGCACCCAGGGCAGCGGGGGGTATCAGCCATGGGGAAAAGAGAGGTGAGGCCACAAGAGACCCTTGCTGTTGCCTTTTAATGTCAGTTTTGAAGGTCACCTTATCTGTGGTATCTGGCAGGGCCACTGATTTTACTGTCAACTACTGAAGCTAGTTTCTGACCCAGAAAAAAGACGTGGTTTGGCTGACCAGAAGCAGTGCTACTGTTACAGCCACCTGCTGAACCACTTGCAGTGAAGAACATGGATGTGGGTCATTCCATGTGAGTCAGGTTAGGTTTGTTGTACTTGAAAACAGCAGAGATGTCTCTTTTCATCATTCAGCCTTCAAAGTGTGTTCCGAGTTTTTATCAGAGGTCATTATTTACATAAGAGGGCACTTAGGTCATGATTTTTCTTTATAACTTTTATTGATGCCAGGAATGAAATAGTAAAACCACTGTGAATTTTTCAAAATGGCATGATTTTGTCACATTCACAGGCTCCAGGGGTTAGGCCTTCAACATTTTTGGGGGGAACACAATCCAAACCAGAGCCACCCTCCACCACCTCCCACTTCACTCTGAGCACAAGCCCTCAGCATGTGCCCTGAGGCCTCCACATCCAGTCCCTGTCAGCTCTTGGCCCCCGTCCTGCTGCTCTCCTCTTCACCCATCTGCTCCAGCCACACTGGTCTCATGCTCCCAAACCTCCCTCACGTCCTCACTTGAGGACTTTGTTGTTGCTTCACAACAAAGGTAACCCTGACCACCCAGTTGAAAATGGAAAACCACTCCTCCAAGCGCTCTCTCTCCTTCTCCTGCTGCACTTCAGGCCAGAGTCTTCACCATCTTCCCATTGGCTACCTAGTGTGTAGTCGTTTTTTCATTTCTTAGCAGTTTCTCCCGGCTGGACTGGAACCTCCAAGGAGGCCTGGAAGGATGTCCAGCAAAAATTGTTCCTTGAGTTACCAAATAAATAAAGCTACTATAGAAAATGTAAGAAAATATCCTTGTGAGCTAGGAGTGGGGAAGTACTTCCTAAACATTGGTTTAAGCCCATAGCAGGTTAAATCAAGACTATACCAATATTTTCGATATCATGCTGATCACCAAACATATAACTGCAATTCTGATTTGTGGAAATGGGCAAAGGATACAAGTAGGCTAGTTACAGAAGAGGAAACCCCCAAAGGTCACAGGATACAGTAGGAGTGGAGATGGGTGCAGCGTGCCAGGAAGCAGCCTGGCAAGACTGAATCCAGTGAAGCCTTCACATCCCTGAACCCCAGCATTTATGCCCAGGGAAACTGTGACCAGTCCCCTCAGTGGGGGGTGTATGAGGGTGTCCTCACGGTGTCATCTGTGGAGGCAGGATTCAGAGCCACTTAGACGTCCCACTGACTCTCCTTCTGCCCTGATGTCAGACCTTTAGGTGGGTCTGGTTAATTCATGAGTTTCCAGTTGTGGGATGGACAACAGCAGAAGTCAACACGCTAGATCCTTGCTTAGTATCCTCTTTGGGCTTTCTTCCCATATGTCTGACCAGAGTGTCCACACTTACTCTACGTACCCTTGTGAATTTGGATCTGCCCTGACGCGATTTCTCTCCAGGAATGATGGCGGAAACCTGCACTTCAGGCCAGAAGTCTGCTAAACTTACAGCTAAAACTGTAACAACGTCTGCTCAAAGCTCTCCATTTGCAGCACCCGCAGGAAGACTGGGAGAGAGAGCTCATTTGGTCATCTGTAAGCGGAAAGTTATGACCAACCTTGATAGTATATTAAAAAGCAGAGACATTACTTTGCCAACAACGGTCCGTCTAGTCAAGTTTTTCCCGTGGTCATGTATGGATGTGAGAGTTGGACTGTGAAGAAAGCTGATCGCCGAAGGATTGATGCTTTTGAACTACGGTGTTGGAGAAGACTCTTGAGAGTCCCTTGGACTGCAAGGAGATCCAACCAGTCCATTCTAAAGGAGATCAATCCTGGGTGTTCATTGGAAGGACTGATGCTAAAGCTGAAACTCCAATACTTTGGCCACCTCGTGTGACGAGTTGACTCACTGGAAAAGACTCTGATGCTAGGAAAGGTTGGAGGCGGGAGGAGAAGGGGACGACAGAGAATGAGATGGCTGGATGGCATCACCAGCTCTGTGGACGTGAGTTTGAGTGAATTCCGGGAGTTGGTGATGGACAGGGAGGCCTGGCATGCTGTGATTCATGGGGTCGCGGAGAGTCGGACACGACTGAGCGACTGAACTGAACTGAACTGAAGCAACTGTGAGGCTTTACTTCCCACTTGGTTTTCGTACAGGATCACTATCACAGCTCCGCACTGCCTTTTACTCAGAGACGCTGGCCTGTTCTCCTCCCCTTCTGTTGATTTTATTTATTTATTTTTGCATGTGTTGGGTCTTCCTTGCTGCGCACAGGCTTTCTCTAGTTGTAGGGAGTGGGGGCTACAATCTAGCTGCTGTGCACAGGCTTCTCATTGCGGTCACTTCTCTTATTGCAGAACATGGGCTCTAGAGCACAGGCTCAGTAGGTGTGGGGCATGAACCCAGTTGCTCCATGACATGTTGGATCTTCTGGACCAAGCATCGGGCAGTGTCCCTTGCATTGGCTGGTGGATTCCCGTCCACTGAACCCCCCAGGGAAGTCCTCCTCATGTTTTATCTTGCTCTGTCCTGGACTGTAACAATTGCTCTAACCTCTGCCTTCTTCTGTATAAAAAGTATATGTGTATATGTGCGTGTGGGTTCAATTGTGTCTGACTCTTTGTGACCCATGGATTGGAGGCCGCCAGGCTCCCTGTCCATGGGATTTTCAAAGTGAGAATATTGGAGTGAGTTCCCATTTTCTTCCCCAGGAGATCTTCCCCACCCAGGGATTGAACGTGTGTCTGTTGTGTCTCTTGCATTGGCAGAAGGGTTCTTTACCACTAGCACCACCTTTCTTTTGAAAGCCTGAAAGAAAGTGCGTGTGTTTACAAATTGGACCACCTGTATCATTTCCCCTATAAGGAGTGCACTGACACCACCCACTCACACTTGCTGCGTGTCCCTTCCCACTCCTTTCAAACAGGTCCAGCTTAGCATCTGCAGCCTTTGACACATCCCCCTTGCATGTGTTTCAACCTAAACACCAGCTTTATTACTGATGAAACTGATTGGGAAGAACATGGCTTGGGCAGCTATTGTTGTTGTTGTTCAGTCACCCAGTCATGTCTGACACTTTGCAACCCCATGGACAGCAGCTCACCAGGCCTCTCTGTTGCTCACCATCCTTCAGAGTTTGCCGAAGTTCATGTTCACTGCATCCCTGATGCCGTCCATCCATCTCACCCTCTGACATCCTCTTCTCCTTCTGCCCTCAAACTTTCCCAGCACCAGGGACTCTTCCAGTTGCTAATAGTTATTTTCATTACTTTGGATAATGTTTCAGTGGAATTCATGTATATATATAATTCTTTCCATTAATGGTTATTTTCTTAAAGTATTAATATATTCCAAAAGTTAGAAATATTGACCTAAATGTTCATTTCTCTATTTCTTTTTTAAGACTCTGGAACACAAGAAATTCCCTGGCGGTCCAGTGGTCAAGACTCCAGGCTTCCATTCCAGGAGACATGGCTTTTGTCCCATATCAGGGAACTAAGATCCTTCAAGCCATAAGATGCAGCAAAACAAAACAAAAAAAAGGGAGAGAGAGAGAGGAAACAGATTATCTTAAAAAAATAAAAGACTCTTGATCACAATTTCTCTTCAGAAAATACACCTGATTCCAGATTGCTGGTTTCCCAAAATCCTTGCCAGAATTGGCTTGGTTTTGTACTAAAATAAAAAGCTTAGTTTGCATGAGGAGAGGAAAAACCAAGGCACACTAAAATAAGAATTTTGTGGGTGACTGGACTAGTTTTAAGTCAGTGAAGAAAAGTGCTGGGACAATTAGTTGCGTGATTGGGCATGGAGAGTTAGCTCTCTCTTAATGTATCTTTTATCCTACAACCTTGCTCAATTCACTGATTAGTTCCTGTCAATATTTTGTAGATTCCTTTTGATTTTCTGCATAGACGATCATGTTGTCTGCAGATAGTTTTACTTTTTCCTTTCCAATCGAGATGCATTTTATCAATTGGTTTCTCTCCTCATGACGGTTTGGATATTTCTGATTCTTGGCATACTCTTTTCCTTGGGTGCTGGGCATATTTTTCCCTAAGTATATTCCACAACTTTTAAAAATGTGATGTCGTTTACCTACTTCAGTTCAGTCGCTCAGTCGTGTCTGACTCTGCGACCCCATGAATCACAGCACGCAAGGCTTCCCTGTCCATCACCAACTCCCAGAGTTCACTCAAACTCATCTCCATCGAGTCGGTGATGCCATCCAGCCATCTCATTCTCTGTTGTCCCCTTCTCCTCCCGCCCCCAATCCTTCCCATCATCAGAGTCTTTTCCACCGAGTCAACTCGTCGCATGAGGTGGCCAAAATATTGGAGTTTCAGCTTTAGCATCAGTCCTTCCAATGAACACCCAGGATTGATCTCCTTTAGAATGGACTGGTTGGATCTGCCTGCAGTCCAAGGGACTCTCAAGAGTCCTCTCCAGCACCACAGTTCAAAAGCATCAATCCTTCGGCGATCAGCTTTCTTCACAGTCCAACTCTCACATCCATACATGACCACGGGAAAAACCATAGCCTTGACTAGACGGGCCGTTGTTGGCAAAGTAATGTCTCTGCTTTTTAATATACTGTCTAGGTTGGTCATAACTTTCCTTCCACGGAACAAGCGTCTTTTAATTTCATGGTTGCAATCAGCATCCGTCGTGATTTTGGAGCCCAAAAAAGTAAAGTCTGACACTGTTTCCACTGTTTCCCCATCTATTTCACACGAAGTGATGGGGCCAGATGCCATGATCTTTGTTTTCTGAATGTTGAGCCTCAAGCCAACCTTTTCACTCTCCTCTTTCACTTTCATCAAGAGGCTTTTGAGTTCTTCTTCACTTTCTGCCATAAGGGTGGTGTCATCTGCATATCTGAGGTTATCTATATTTCTCCCAGCAATCTTGATTCCAGCTTGTGCTTCTTCCTGCCCAGCATCCCTCATGGTGTACTCTGCATATAAGTTAAATAAGCAGGGTGACAATATACAACCTTGACGTACTTACTTAGAAACACTTTGATCCCATTGAGTCTTGCCTTAAGGGTTGATCAGTGGGAGTTTGAGACAAGATCCCTCTGAGTACTGTATATGATGTCACCTGTATGAAGAGTTTCTGCTATGGCTCCAGTGGACTATGTGCCCACAAGCAGGGTTCTGTCCTCCCTCTGTCACCCTCTCCTCTCTAGTCCACTGCCTGCCAGCTCCAACAGCCTCTGCTCTGCGATCTCCCCTCGACACCCAAGGGGTTGGCAGGACATGGCCTGCACAGTCTGTATAGACAGCAAGCTGGGTCAGCTGCACACTTCGTCTCTTCCATGCCTCAGCTCCCAGAGATCACTGCTGATCCTCCCTGACCTGATGCCCAGTTTTTTCACAGCCTGAGCTTCATATATTTTGGCTGTTTTAAAGGGGATCTTTGAAGCCAGTGGCAGGGCAGAGCTGTTTCTGTTCCTCCATATGCATAAACAGAGTCTTCCACGACAGAACCTGGAGAGCTCTGATCCCGTGCACTGGAGGGAAGCAGGTGCTGCTGCCAGGGATAGTGGCAATGGTCCTGGGGTTTATGGTGATGGAGTATCTCAGCCACCAGCACCCAGCAGCTCTACTGGCTACAGTGATTCTTCCTTTCAAATATAAGCCAGATATGTCTCCCCTATTCAGGTCCTTTCACTGGCTTTATTATCACTCAATATAAGCCAGAGGTCCTCATGATGACCAGAAAGGTCCCAGATTCTCATCTGTGGAACGTCATTGCCTCTCTACCTCCTCTGATATGCTCTCTCTTGGCTGCACCCTCAACATTCCAGGTTTTCTGATGAATTAGTGCTTTTGCGTAGTCTGCTCTCCCTGCCTTAACTACACTCTCAAATGTAGCTCCTGGACACCTCCGTCATCCCAGAGACTGCTTTGTCATAGCCAATAAAGCAGAAATAGATGTTTTTCTGAAACTCTCTTGCTTTTTTGATTATCCAGAGTATGTTGGCAATTTGATTTCTGGTTCCTTTGCCTTTTCTAAAACCAGCTTGAACATCTGGAAGTTCAGCGTATGGGCTGTAGCAAGTATCAGCTATCAGTACAGATGAAGAGCACACGTACAGATATGGAGTGGGCAGAGGGAGGACGCTGGTGGGTCATTTGGCTTAGTCCCTGGCCCTCTAGTCCATCGTATGTCTAGTGAGCCCCTTTCTACAGCATGACTGTTCTTACAAATGTCCCCCCAACCTGACAGTGGGCCCCTGAAGGAGAGATGTGTCCAGGCTCCCTGCTTGGACTGGAAACAGTCACGTGTCCTGAGGACTGGGGCGGGGTCTTTTTGAGCATGCACACTGAGGAGCTGCCCCCCACACTAAAGAGTGGAGCGCCACCCAGAGGCCTCACGGTTGAGCCATTTACCAGGTTTCTGGCCTGAGGCAGGGCTGACTTAGAAGGCCCAGACCACGTGGGTGTGTGTCTGCGCACACAATTTGGGCAACATGGCGCAGGAACGCGTGAAACTTCAGCAGGGGGCGCCCATTGCCTGAGCGCCTGCATTCATCCCGGAACCAATGCTCAGTGGGAACCAATGCTCGGTGGGAACCAATCGTGAGGCAGGACCAGGGTGTGTGTGCGCAGGCGCTCTGCTGATCCGGTCGCACTACAGAGCTGGGATTTGTAGAGACGCTTCAGTCTTTCCCACTGCTAAGGGAGGGAGAGAGGGGTTCAAGATGGAGTCCGAGGCACACGGTGGAGGAGCCACGAGGCCAACCGATGAAGACGCAGGTGCCGTGGCCTCTCCAGAGGGCACAGCAAGTGGTGGCCAAGGCGTACCGGGTGGTGCTGGTGGCCCCAATGGCTCTAGCGACCCAGCTGGCCCTGGTGACGCCATCAGTCAAGAAGTCACTGGTGGCTCCAGCAACCTGGCTGATCCGAGAGGCCTCAGCGCTGCAGGAGAGTCAGGTGGCACAGCCCGTGCCATTCCACAGATCCCAGGGGTACCCCATGCACCAGGGCCTGGTGGAGATGCTGCACCCAGAGCTGGAGTTCTGAGGAACCGAGTCTTCCAGTTGTATCCTATTCCAGGAGTCCCAGTGGGCCATGCGGGTTCAAGGGTCGGGGTGTGGTCTAGGGGTGGTTTGGGGGGATGCAGGCAGTGGGGCCTAAATTATAGGAGGAGGGTACTCTGGGGGGCTGGAGGGTATGGGTCAGGGGTGGTCTGACTGCCAGGGCATGGTGGTGAGGGAAAGCAACCTGAAGGGATCCAGAGGGTCAGGCAGTGATATCCAGGTTGTCCAGCGGTGGCCTTGTGGGAGAAGGCGGGTCTCTGTGAGTAGGGAGCCTGACTTACAGGCAAAATGACTAGTGTGGATGGTGCCTTAACCATATCTCCACTAGCAGCCTTGCCATGCCTTTCTCATCACATGCGGAGGCAGACAATGCCCGCCACCTCCTGACTCGACGTACTCAACTGCGATGGCCGGTTCGGAGGGAGCTCTACGTTAATGGCCGCACGTTGGTTCTGTCAGTACTAAAGGGGGCTGTGGCGAGGGAGGGGGTGATGGGTGGTGACCATTCTCCGCCCAGGAAAAGCCACAATGGAGGGTTAAGCCTAGAGGAGAAGTGTGGTGCTCTGGGATTGTTGGTGTGCGGGAACAGAGGGGGGACATACTGCTCTTCCTTCTCGGCGGAATTTGAATTTCATTTTCCCTCCCTTTTAGCCTATTGACTGCTGAAGACCCTGGCCTGCTCCAGACGGCCGTCGCCTTCTTTCAGGTGCAGCTTTCCTTGGTGATGCAGACCTTGGAGCACTCTGTGCCCCTCTTTTTTGATCAGTCTCAGCACAGAAGAGGGCCTTAAACCTAGCCTATGTGCCCTAGCCTCAAGTGGCCTTCCCAAGGGCACTGCTTTCTGTAGTAGTTTAATGGGGCTTCACCTTGTGCCTGTGTTGCTGTTTGGGGGCTCAGGGTCTACATAGTTTGTTTGGCGATTGTTAACTGCAGAAAATAAAACTGAGCTACTGTGCTGTCTCTGACATTAGTTTTAGTTTGTTCACTTCTGAATACCACGTTCATCTTCAGGTTGGAGGGGAGGTTCTGAGATCCAAATATTCAAGGAGTACAACATAAGTGAAGACAATGTAAGAAATGGAAGAATAAGAATGTTGTGTACTGCCATACAGTATTGATTTTGGAATATTTTGTCAGTTTTATAGTTACATTTATATATTAAGATATAATACCAAAAAGTTGTTGTTGTTGTTCAGTCTCTAACTAGTGTCCAACTCTTTGTAACCCCATGGACTGTAACAAACCAAGCTCTGTGTCCCCGCTGTATCTTGGAGTTTGCCCAAGTTCATGCCCATTGAGTGTGTTATGCTGTCAAACCATGTTATCCTCTGTCCTCCCATTCTCCTTTGGCCTTCAATCTCTCGCAACATCAGGGTCTTTCCAGTGAGTCAGTTTTTCGCATCTGCTGGCCAAAGTATTGAAGCTTCAGCTTCAGCATCAAGTCTTTCCAATGCAAATTCAGGACTGATTTCCTTTAGGACTGACTGGTTTGATCTTGCCATCCAAGGCACTCTCAAGAGTATCCTTGTATCCTGAAACCATGCTAAACTCATTAATTAATTGTAATAGCTCTTTTGTAGATCCCATTGAGCTTCCTACATAGACAATCATTTTGCCTATAAGTAAATACACATTTACTTCTTCTTTTCCAATTGACGCATTTCAACTGATTTCTGTTAAAATGAAATCTCCAACACTTTGGCCACCTGACGTGAAGAGCCGACTCATTGCCAAAGCCCCTGATGCTGGGAGAGACTGAAGGCAGGAGAAGGGAATGACAGAAGATGATGGCATCATGGCTCCATGGACATGAGTTTGAGGAAGTTCTGGGAGATGGTGAAAGACAGGGAAGCCTAGTGAGAAGCAGTCCATGGGGTCCTAAAGAGTTAGACTCAATTAAGCAACTGAACAACAACACACTGATTTTTGTTATAATGGATTGGAGTTTTCTGTTTCTTTGCCTCCTGGTAATTTGACATTTGATGCTAAGCATTATCAAATTTCCTGTGCATGCCTGATATTTTTCTATTCCTAAAAGTATTCTTTAGCTTTATTCTGAAATCCTGTTAAGTTGCTTGGAAGCGGTTTGATCCCTTTGGGTCTTACTTTTTAAGATTGGCTCTGTAGGAGCAGAGCAGATCTTAGTATAGGATGAACTTAATTAACTGAAATTGTCAATGTCTGAGAAGGCTATAGTTGTAAACAAAGACTCCTTTTAAAAATTTTATTTATGAAAGTTATTTGTTTATGTTTGGCTTTCCCACCTCTTCTTAACTATGTGCAGGTTTTCTGTGCTTGCAGCCAGCGGGGGCTACTCTCTAATCACTGTGCTCATGCTTCTCCTGTGTTGGAGCATGGACTCTATCTCAGTGTGAGCTCAGTAGATGTGGCACACGGGCTTAGTTGAGCCAGGTATGTGGGGTCTACCTGGCCCAGGGATTGATCCCATGTGCCCTGCATTGTCAGGCACATTGTTAACCACTGAACCACCAGGGAAGCCAAAATAAGGAGTCCTATACAGTACCAGAGTGATAGTAAAATCTATCTGGATATTTGATTGGCACTTTCTATTACATTTTAAGATGCTCATATCCTTTGACCCACTTTCGGGGTCTATCATAGGAAAATTCTTGTATATGTGAGCAAGGCAGAATCGACCACAGTATTAATTACTGCATTGTTTGTCATTGTGAAAAATTGGTAGAATGTAAATCCAGGAGGAAACACTGAGCAAATCATGGTAATTCCATCTTGCTGGAATAACATTTGGCAATCAGAGAGCAAACCAGAGCGCTGGGAACTAATATGGAACGAGATGAAAGCAAACTGTAGAATTCTGGGTCTGGCATATTCCTGTCTTTCAGGACCTTCTGAACATATAAACGTGGGACAATGCTGAGTATAACCACCCAGAATAAGTGCCTCCCCCTCCAATGTCATCACTGGACATTAGGGAAAATCATTTCAGTATTTAGATTTCCATGCTGTTTAACTATCTTCATAAAGAATCATGATTTTGAAATGGTGTTGCTTTGGAGCAACGTGGTTTGCTCCATTTTCCCATTGAAAAAAAAGCACTTAGAAACTTTGATCCAGCAAAGGTCTGTGAGGATGCATTGGGAAGAGGACACCCCTAAGAAGTGGATGTGGACCCCCAGCATCAGGGGATGGAAGCTGACAGGAGGGTCAGAAGCAGGGCCGATGCTCGCATTAAAGAAGAATCGTTGGTATCTCGCTTTTAAAAAATTAGAAATTGACTTTGAATTTGATGAGAAGTCTATACCACCATCAAGGACATCTATGGGTTTTGTCACCCGGAGTCCATTGTCCTTCTCTTGGTCCTGGTATCCTCCTGTCACCCTGGGAAATCACCCCTTTCCTTTTCTCTCACCCATTATGATTATGATAGAGTTCACTTCACCTCTGATTGCAGGAGTGGGCAGGTGGCTCAGGCCTGAACTATCAGAGCACTTATTTCCTTCAGTTGTGGTGATCCCATCCAACCAGTGACACTTAGGGAGCTGTCGGGGAAGCAGGCTGGCAAGGGACAGAGGGGGAGCTGGAATGAGAAGGCAGATCTCAGGGAACCAAATGCTGGATCCAGCCTTGCCTGAAGAAAGAAACTACCTCTATACCTTGTAGTTACACAAACCCAGAAATTCTCCCTGTGACTTAAACCAAGGTGATTATTTTGTATGGATTTGTTCCTTTTTTCACTTGCAATAGCAAAGTCTTCACTATTATTGAATTGGGGTAGCACAGTTTTATTTATTACTTAATTTTCTTGCTAAGGGATTGGCTCTTAGCTGAGAAATCACCAACCATATGATAAAAAAGGAGACAAATGAGAGTTTTTGTGGGTAAATCGCCAGAAAGGGAGGGGAGGGTTTACAGCAGGCAGCTGGAGGAAAGGGCAAAAGCTGGAGAAGGGGCACTGGGGACTTCTCATACTAGACAGTGCTCCCCAAACTGCCCCGGAATGGTGAAGTCAGTTTACCAGGGGATGGGACTCTCATCTGATTCTCCCTTCCTCAGCCAGCAAACTTGGAATCATTCAGCTACTTTGACCCCATCCGTGGACTGCAGAAGCTGCTAGGTTGCTTTAAATCCTGTCAGGTCCTGTAATTATTCAGTTCCAAACTCTCCAATGGGCTCGCTCTCAGTCCGAGTTGAAGCCACAACCTTTCAGTGGACTGTAAAGACCTGTGTGGTTCAGCCTGCATCTTTTCTGGTTTCATAACTTCCCTTTCCAGTACCCCTTTGCCTAGTTGGATCCAGACACACAGGGATCTTTGCCCTTTATGAACCATTAGTGTGCATTTAATAAAACTTGTCACACAAAAATTTGTGTGTGAAAACCATGGGAGATATTGAAGGAAACCTAAAAATATAGAGATATATCACATGCATATTCTTCAATCATGTCTGATGAGAAGATATAGTTCAGGGCTCAATTTCCCCCAAACACATCTATAGAGTCCATCAAAATGGCATCAAATATTTTTGGAGAAATTAATGAGCTGATTTCTTAAACAAAATCTTACTTTTTTTTTTTTTGCTACATTGGGTCCTATTTGAGGAATGTGGAAACTTCATTGTGTCATGTGGGATCTTTTGTTGCAGTGCACAGACACTCCAGACACAAAGTCCAGTCTCAGTAGTTGCTCCACTGCATGTAGGATCTTAGTTCCCTGACCAGAGATCAAAGCGATGTCCCCTGGATTGTGAGGCAGGTTCATTTTTAAAAGATTCATTTGTTTGTTCGTTTATGTAATTTTGGCTTGGGTGGGTCTTTGCTGCTGCACACATGGGGTCTTTTTAGTTGTGGTGAGTGGGGGCTATGCTCTAGTTGCAGCAGATAAGCTTCTCATTGTGATGACTTTTCTTGTTGTGGAGCACAGGCTCTAGGTGCTCCAGCTTCAGTAGTTGCAGCTGGCGGGCTCTAAAGCACAGGCTCAGCGGTTGTGGTGCTCTGGCTTAGTGGCCTTTCAGCTTGTGGGATCTTCCTGGAGCAGGGATCAAACCTGTGTTCCCTACATTGGCATGTAGAATATCAACCACTGCACAACCAGAGAAGTCCCTGATGAGCTGATACTGAAATTTATGTGAGAACACAACCCTGATGGTAGCCTGAAGAATTGTAACTATGCAAAAATAAGGGACTAACACAGCCTAATTTCTTAGCTTACTCTGCATGCCCAGTGCTGGAGCTGTGGATCCATGCGACAGGACTGACAATCCAGAAGCATTTCCAGACATATGTGTGTGGTCAATGGATATTCAGTAGAGGAGTTTAGATAATTCAATGGAGGGAGGATAGTCTTTTTTGAACAGGTGGTTGTGGAATAGCCATATGGGGAAAAATAGACCTCCATTCCCTTGTGTACTTACCTTCCATCATTCATAGAGACGTTTATGTTCAAACGCTCAGAGTTCTACAGGCAAAAGCTAAAGGGATAAAAATTAAGGACTCAGATGAGAACTGTGTAACGTTTCAGTAAGCAAGTCTTTCACGTATGAAGTCAATATCAATAAGCATGAAAAACAAAAAGAACAATATGAGCCCAGACTTCACCAATCAAAAATATCAGTCAGATTATATCACTACTCTGTTGAAAATTGTATGAGTTTCCTAGGGCTTCCATCAAAAATTATCACAAAGGGGATGCCTTCAGACAAGAGAAATTTTTTTTTCACAGTTCAGGAGGCCAGGAGAATGAAACTGTGATGTTGGCAGGGCTGATTCCCTCTGATGGTGCAGAGGGAGAGTCAGTTCCAGGCCTCTCTCATAGATTCTGGTGGTGGCCTACAGCACCTGGCCTTCTCTGCCTTGTAGACACTTCACTCCAACTCTTCCTCTGTCTTCACATGGCCTCTCTCTGTGTGTGTTCACATGGATTTCTTATAAACATACAAGTCATTGGATTCAGTTCATTTTGATCGCTCAGTCATGCCTGACTCTTTGCGAACTCATGAATCACAGCACGCCAGGCCTCCCTGTCCATCACCAACTCCCGGAGCTCACCCCAACTCATGTCAATCGAGTTGGTGATGCCATCCAGCCATCTCATCCTTTATCATCCCCTTCTCCTCCTGCCCTCAATCCCTCCTAGCATCAGGGTCTTTTTCAATGAGTCAACTCTTCGCATGAGGTGGCCAAAGTATTGGAGTTTCAGCTTCAGCATCAGTCCTTCCAATGAACACCCAGGACCGATCTCCTTTAGGATGAACTGGTTGGCCCTCCTTGCAGTCCAAGGGACTCTCAAGAGTCTTTCCAACACCACAGTTCAAAAGCATCAATTCTTCGGCACTCAGCTTTCTTCACAGTCCAGCTCTCACATCCATGCATGACCACTGGAAAAACCATAGCCTTGACTAGACGGACCTTGGTTGGCAAAGTAATGTCTCTGCTTTTTAATATGCTATCTAGGTTGGTCATAACTTAGGGCAGTGAGTCCTAAAGCAGTGAGTCTTCATCTTAACTAATTACATCTGCTAAACCCTAATTCCAAATCAAGTCTCACCCCCAGGTTCCAGGGGTTGGGACTTCAACATCTTTTTCTGGGGGACACAATCCAAGCCACAGCCACCCTCCACCACCCCCCACTTCACTCTGAGCACAAGCCCTCGGCATGTCCCCTGAAGCCTACACATCCAGTCCCTGTCAGCTCTCGGCCCCTTGTCCTGTTGCTCTCCTCTTCACCCACTCTGCTCCAGCCACACTGGTCTCCTCATGCTCCCAATCCTTCCTCAAGTCTTCACTCTGTCTCTGCTTCACAACAAAACCGACACAGACCACCCGGTTCAAATATAAAACCACTCCTCCAAGCACCCCCTCTCCTTTTCCTTGCTGCACTTCCAGCCAGACTTCTCACCAACTTCCCATAGGTTACATAGTGTAGTCGTTTTTTGGTTTGTTTTGTTTTCACATTTTTAAAAAATTTTATGTTTTTTCTTGAAGGATAATTGCTTTATAGAATTTTGTTATTTTCTATTGAACCTCAACATGAATCAGCCATAGGTATACATATATCTCCTCTCTTTGGAACTTCCCTCCCATCTCCCTCCCCATGCCACCCCTCTAGTTTGATACAGAGCCCCTGTTTGAGTTTCCTGAGTCATAGAGCAAATTCCCATTGGCTATCTATTTTACATAAGGTAATGTAAGTTTCCGTGTTACTCTTTCCATAAACCTAACCCTCTCCTCCCCTCTCCCCATGTCCACAACTCTATTCGCTATGTCTGTTTCTCCACTGCTGCCCTGTAAATAAACTCTTCAATACCATTTTTCTAGATTCCATATATATACATTAGAATATGATATTTATTTCTCATTCTGACTTACTTCACTCTGTATCATAGGTTCTAGGTTCATCCACCAAATTAGAACTGACTCAAGGGCATTCCTTTTAATGGCTGAGTAATATTTCACTGTGTATATTTACAACAATTCACTGATTAGCTCTAATACCATCTTTAGGGTTTTCTATGTAAAGCATCATGTCATCAGCAAGCAGTGGGAGCTTTACTTCTTCTTTTCCAATCTGGATTCCTTCCATTTCTTTTTCTTCTCTGATTGCTGTATCTCGGACTTCCAGAACGATGTTGAATAACAGTGATGAAAGTGGACACCCTTGTCTTGTTCCTGATCTTAGGGGGAATGCTTTCAGTTTTTCACCAGTGAGAATAATGTTTGCTGTAAGCTTATTATATATACCCTTTACTGTGCTGACGTAGGTTCCTTCTATGCCCATTTTTTGAAGAGTTTTAATCATAAATGGGTGCTGGACTTTGTCAAAGGCTTTTATTGTGAATCTATTGAGATCATCATATGGTTTTTGTCTTTTGAATTGTTAATGTGGTGTGTCACATTGATTGATTCGTGTGTGCTGAAGATTCTTTGCATCCCTGGCATAAACCCAACTTGATCATGGTGTATGAGCTTTTTGATGTGTTGCTGAATTCTATTTGCTAAAAGTTTGTTGAGGGCTTTTGCATCTACGTTTATTGGTAATATTGGCCTGCAGTTTTCTTTTTTTGTGTTGTCTTTCTCTGGTTTTGGTTTCAGGGTGATTGTGGCCTCGTAGAATGAGTTTGGAAGTGTTCCTTCCTTGGCAATTTTTTGAAAGAGTTTTAGAAGGTAGGCATGAGCTCTTCTCTAAACATTTGACAGAATCCTCCTGTGAAGCCATCTGGTCCTGGGATTTTGTTTTTTGCGAGAGTTTTAATCACAGCTTCACTTTCAGTGCTTGTAATGGGTTGTTCATAATTTTTATTTCTTCCTGGTTCAGTCTTGAAAGACTGAACTTTTCTATGAATCTGCCCATTTCTTCCAGGTTATCCTGACTCTTTGCAATCCCATGGACTGTAGCCTGCCAGGCTCCCCCATCCATGGAAATTTCTGGGCAAGAGTACTGAAGTGGGTTGCCATTTCCTTCTCCAGGGGTCTTCCCAACCCAGGGGTCAAACCCAGGTCTCTCACATTGCAGGCAGATGCTTTACCATCTGAGCCACCAGGGAAGCCTTATTGCCATACAGTTGTTCATAATATTCGCTTATAATCCTTTGTATTTCTCCACTGTCTGTTGTAACCTCACCTTTTTCATTTCTAATTTTGTTGATTTGATTCTTCTCTCTTTTTTTCTTGATGAGTCTGGCCAAAGGTTTGTCAATTTTGTGTATCTTCTCTAAGAACTAACTTTTAGTTTTATTACTTTTTTACTACTGTTTCTTTCATGTCTTTTTAATTTATTTCTGCTCGGATCTTTATGATTTCTTTCCTTCTACTAATTTTATTTTTTTCTCCTTATTTCTCCAGTTGTTATAGGTGTAAAATTAGTTTGTCTATTTGTTGTTTTTCTTGTTTCTCAGGTAGGATTGTATTGCTGTAAACATCCCTCTTTGAACTGCTTTTGCTCCATCTCATAAGTCTTGAGTTGTCATGTTTTCATTATGATTTGTTTCGTGAATTTTTAAATTTCCCTTTTGATTACTTCAGTAACCTGTTGCTTATTTAGAAACATATAGTTTAATCTCCATGTGTGTGTTTCTTACAGTTTTTTTTCTTATAGTTGGTAACTAGTCTCATAGCATTGTGGTCAGAGAAGAGGCTTGATAGAATTTCAATTTTCTTAAATTTACTGAGGTTTGATTTGTGCCCCAAGATGTGGTCTATCCTGGAGAATATTCCATGTGCACTTTGGAAAAAGATTTATTCTTCTGCATTTGGATGGAATGTCCCAGAAATATCAATGAGATCCATCTCATGTAATCTATGATTTATGATTTGTGTTTCCTTATTAATTTTCTCTTTTGATGATCTGTGCATCGGTGTGAGTGGGGTGTTAAAGTATCCGACTATTATTGTGTTACTGTCAGTTTCTTCTTTTATGTCTGTTAGTGTTTGTCTTATGTATTGTGGTGCTCCTATGTGGGGTGCATAGGTATTTACAATTCTTATGTCTTCCTCTTGGATTGATCCCTTGGTCATTATGTAGTGTCCTTCCTTATCTCCTGCAATCTTCTTTATTTTAAGGTCTATTTTGTCTGATGTGAGGATTGCTACTCCAGCTTTCTTTTGCTTCCCATTTGCATGGAATGTATTATTTCATTCTCTCACTTTCAGTCTATATGTGCCTTTAGGTCTGAAGTGGGTTTCTTGTAGACAGTATATATATATGAATCTTGTTTTTTTATCCATTCAGCCAGGCTGTGTCTTTTGGTTGGAGCATTTAATCCATTTATATATTAAGTACTTTTTGATATATATGTTCCTTTTGCCATTTTCTTAATTGATTTGGGGGCATTTTTTAGATATTTTTCCTTCCCTTGTATTTCTTGACTATACAAGTCCCTTTAGCTTTTGTTGTCAATCTGGTTTGGTGGTTCTGAATTCTGTTCACTATTGCTGATCTGAAAAACTTTTGATTTCTCCATCAATTTTGAATTAGATCCTTCCTGGATACAGTAAATTTGGTTGTCAGTTTTTCCCTTTCAGTACTCTAAATATATCCTGTCATTCCCTTCTGGCCTGCAGAGTTTCTGCTGAAAGATCAACTGTTAAACATATGGTGTTCCCCTTGTATGTTACTTGCTGCTTTTCCCTTGCTGCTTTTAATATTCTTTCTTTGTGTTTAATCTTTCTTAGTTTGATTAACATGTGTTTTGGCGTGGTTCTGCTTGGGTTTACCCAAGAGACCCTGTATGGGACTCTTTGCATCTCTTGGACTTGATTGACAATTTCCTTTTCCATGTTGGGGAAATTTTCAACTATAATCTTTTCAAAAATTCTCTCATACCCTTTCTCTTTCCCTTCTTCTTCTAGTTCAGTTCAGTTCAGTCGCTCAGTCGTGTCCGACTCTTTGCGACCCCATGAATCGCAGCACGCCAGGCCTAGCTGTCCATCACCAACTCCCGGAGTTCACTCAAACTCATGTCCATCGAGTCGGTGATGCCATCCAGCCATCTCACTCTCTGTCATCCCCTTCTCCTCCCGCCCCCAATCCTTCCCAGCATCAGAGTAGGACCCCTCTAATTCGAATGTTGGTGCCTTTGATATTATCCCAGAAGTCTCTGAGACTGTCCTCAGTTCTTTTCATCCTTTTTAATTTATTCTGCTTTTTGTAAGTTATATCCACCATTTTATCTTCCAGCTCAATGAATCATTCTTCTGCTTTAGATATTCTGCTATTGATTCCTTCCAGAGTATTTTTAATTTCAGTAATTGCGTTGTTTGTCTCTGTATGTTAATTCTATAATTCTTCTAGGTCTTTGTTAATTGATTCTTGCATTCTCTCCATTTTGTTTTCAAGGTTTTTGATCATCTTTACTATAATTATTCTGAATGCTTTTTCAGGTAGTTTGCCTATTTCCTCTTCATTTATTTGAACTTCTGTGTTTCTAATTTGTTTCTTCATTTGTGTGGTATTTCTCTGCTTTGTCCTTATATTTTTAACTTATTGTGTTTGAGGTCTTCTTTTCCCAGGCTTCAAGGTTGAATTTTTTCTTTGTTTTGGTTTCTGCCCTCCTACGTTTGGTCCAGTGGTTTCTGTAAGCTTCATATAGGGTGCGATTTCTGCTGAGATTTTTGTTTTTCGTCTGATGGGCAAGACTGAGTGAGGTGGTAATCCTTTCTGCTGATGACTGAGTTTGTATTTTTGTCTTGTTTGTTGTTTCCAGGGTGCTACTGGTGGTTGGGTGATGCCAGGTCTTGTATTGAAGTGGTTTCCTTTCTGTGAGTTCTTGCTATTTGATACCTACTAGGGTTAGTTCTCTGGTAGTCTAGGGTCTTGGTGTCAGTGCTCCCACTCCAAAGGCCCCGGGCTTGATCTCAGGTCAGGAATGAAGATTCACACTTGGTTTGTTATTGCATTAAATGAGATTAAAACAAATACCCCAAAAGGAGAAGCCAGAGATGAACCCCAGATAAATGTCAGTTACAAAATCAGGCAAGATGCTCGTGGCTGGTGCACTGGGATGAACCAGAGGGATGGTATGGAGAGGAAGGAGGGAGGGGAGTTCAAGATGGGGAACACATGTACACCCGGGATGGATTCATGTCAACGTATGGCAAAGCCAATACAATATTGTAAAGTAATTAGCCTCCAATTAAAATAAATAAACTAAAAAAATTAAATGATGGAATATACACACACACATATATATACACCCATAAGCAAAGTCAAAAGAGTCCACCAAAAATAAAGTACAGTAGATTGACCTGGTGAACAGAGGAAATCTAAATATCTACCAGTTAATAACAAAATTAACTAAAGCACAAACTGGGAAACAAAACTAAAGCAAGGTGCCAAGTGGTGAATAAAGCAATGAAAAGGAAACTAACAAATATGTTGAGAGGAAAGGAAAGAAAGAAAGAATAGTTATGCCAAGTAAAATAGAAGTATACAAAGAAGATTTATATACATTAAATTTTAACAGCAAAGGGGAAAGAACAGTAAAAAAAGAAAATAAAGGAGTAAGTGTACAAAAAACAGGTTTAAAAAATTAAAATTAAAAAAAGAGAAAAGAAAATAAAGGCAAACTCCACAGAACTGCAAAAGCCCAACATAGATGCAGAGATTTATAACAACAATAAAATGTGTGACTTAGTATACACATATACATATGCATTCATAAAGAAAATCAAAGGAGCCCAACAAAAATAAGTTACAATAGATTGACCCAATGAACAAAGGAAACCAAAAATTATATCTACCAGTTAAGAACAAAACTAATTAAAGCACAAACTGGAAAACAAAATTAAATCAAGGTGCCAATTGGGGAATAAAGCAATGAAATGAAAGTAAAACTAACAGATTTGTTGAGAGGAAAGGAAAGAAAGAAAAGAATGAAAAAATAGATAGGCAAAGTTAAATAGAGTTAGATAAAGAACATTTATATACATTGAAGTTTAACTACAAGGGGAAAAGAACAGTAGAAAAAGCAAAGGAATAAATTTTGAAAAATAGTAATAGGCTTAAAAAATTAAAATTAAAACTAAAAAAAAAGAAATAAAAAAAATGAAAACTCAACAGAACTGTAAAATCTTAACGTAGAGACAGAGGTTTATAACAACAATAAAAATGTGACTGAGGAAGAAAAACAATTCAAAATCTTAATTAGATTCCATAGTGCCAATAAAATTGACAACTAAAACAAAGGGGGAGGACAAAAGAAAGAAAAAAAAAAAGAAAAGATCCTTAAGAATCCACAGAAAAAGTGAAAAGATAAAACTCTCACATCCATACATGACTACGGGAAAAACTAAAGCTTTGACTAGTTGGGCTTTTTTTGGCAAACTAATGTCTCCACTTTGTAATATGCTGTCTAGGTTGGTCATAGCTTTTCTTCCAAGGAGCAAGTGTCTTTTAATTTCATAGCTGCAATCACCATTTGCAGTGATTTTGGAGCACACCCACTGAAGAAGTCTGTCAATGTTTCCGTTGTTTCCCCATCTATTTGCCATGAAGTAATGGTACCCGATGCCATGATTTTAGTTTTCTGAATATTGAGTTTTAAGCCAATCTTTTTCACTCTCCTCTTTCATTTTCTTCAAGAGGTTCTTTAGTTCTTCTTCACTTTCTGCCATAAGGTTGGTGTCACCTGCATATCTGAAGTTATTGATATTTCTGCCGGCAGTCTTGATTCCAGCTTGGGATTGCTCCAGCATGCCATTTCACATGATGTACTCTGCATATAAGTTAAACAAGCAGGGTGACAAAGTACAACTTGACATACTCCTTTCCCAATGTGGAACCATTCCATTGTTCCATGTTCAATTCTAATGGTTGCTTCTTAACCTGCATACAGATATCTCAGGAGGAAGATCAGGTGGTCTGATATTCCCATCTCTTGAAGAATTTTCCACAGTTTGTTGTGATGCACACCTTCAAAGGTTTTGGCATAGTGAAAAAAGCAGAAGTAGATGTTTCTCTGGAACTCTCTTGCTTTTTCAATGATCCAACGGATGTGGGCAATTTGATCTCTGGTTCCTCTGCTTTCTAAATCCACCTTCAACATCTGGAAGTTCATGATTCATGTACTGTTGAAGCCTGGCTTGTAGAATTTTGAGCATCACTTTGCTAACCTGTGAGATGTGTGCAATTGTGTAGTAGTTTGAACATTCTTTAACATTGTCTTTCATTGGGATTGGAATGAAAACTAAACTTTTCCAGGCCTGTGGCCACACTTAACTTTTCCAAATTTGCTGGCATATTGCATGCAGCATTTTCACAGCATCATCTTTTAGTTTTGGAAATAGCTCAGCTGGAATTCCATGATCTCCACTAGTTTTGTTCATGGTGATGCTTCCTAAGGGCCACTTCACTTCACATTCAAGGATGTCTGGCCCTAGGTGAGTGATCACACCACAGTGATTCTCTGGATCATAAGATGTTTTTTGTATATTTCTTCGGAGTATTCTTGCCACCTCTTATATATCTTTGACTTCTGTTAGGTCCATACAATTTCTGTCCTTTATTGTGCCCGTCTTTGCATATAATGGTCCCTTGGTATCTTTCATTTTCTTGAAGACATATCTAGTCTTTCCCATTCTATTCTTTTCCTCTATTTATTTTTTTTGTTGTTGTTGTAATTTTTTTTAATTTTTAAAATCTATTTAATTGGAGGCTAATTACTTTACATTATTGTATTGGTTTTGCCATACATTGACATGAGTCTGCCCCGGGTGTACATGTGTTCCCCATGTTGAAACCCCTCCCTCCTCCCTCCCCACCTCATCCCTATGGTTCATCCCAGTACACCAACCCCGAGCATCCTGTATCATGCATCGAACCTGGACTGGCGATTCGTTTCACATATGATAATATACATGTGTCAATGCCATTTTCCCAAATCATTCCAACCTCACGCTCTCCCATAGAGTCAAAAAGACGGTTCTATACAACTGTGTCTCTTTTGATGTCTCGTATACAGGGTTACTGTTACCTTCTTTCTAAATTTCATATATATGCGTTAGTATACTGTATTGGTGTGTATCTTTCTGGCTTACCTCACTCTGTATAATAGGCTCCAGTTTCATCCAACTCATTAGCACTGATTCAAATGATTTTAATGGCTGAGTAATACTCCATTGTGTATATGTACCAGAGATTTCTTATCCATTCGTCTACAGATGGACATCTAGGTTGCTTCCATGCCCTGGCTATTATAAACAGTGCTGCGATGAACATTGGAGTGCATGTGTTTCTTTCAATTCTCGTTTCCTCGGTGTGTATGTCCAGGAGTGTGATTTCCGGGTCGTATGGCAGTTCTATTTCCAGTATTTTAAGGAATCTCCCCACTGTTCTCCATAGTGGTTGTACTAGTTTGCATTCCCACCCACAGTGAAAGAGGGTTCCCTTCTCTCCACACCCTCTCCAGCATTTGTTGCATGTAGACTTTTGGATAGCAGCCATTCTGACTGGTGTGAAATGGCATCTCATTGTGGTTTTGATTTGCATTTCTCTGATTATGAGGGATGTTGAGCATCTTTTCATGTGTTTGTTAGCCATCTGTATGTCTTCTTTGGAGAAATGTCTGTTTAGTTCTTTGGCCCATTTTTTGGATTGGGTCATTTACTTTTCTGGAATGGAACTGCAGGAGTTGCTTCTATATTTTTGAGATTAATTCTTTGTCAGTTGCTTCATTTGTTATTATTTTTTCCCATTCTGAAGGTTGCCTTTTCACCTTGCTTGTAGTTTCCTTTGCTGTGCAGAAGCTTTTGATTTTAATTAGGTCCCATTTCTTTATTTTTGCTTTTATTTCCAATATTCTGGGAGGTGAGTCATGGAGGATCCTGCTGTGACTTATGTCAGAGAGTGTTTTGCCTATGTTCTCCTCTAGGAGTTTTATAGAATCTGGTCTTACATTTAGATCTTTAATCCATTTTGAGTTTATTTTTGTGTATGGTGTTAGGGAGTGTTCTAGTTTTATTCTTTTACAAGTGGCTGACCAGTTTTCCCACCACCACTTGTTAAAGACATTGTTTTTTCTCCATTGAATATTCTTGCCTCCTTTGTCAAAGATAAGGTGTCCATAGGTGGGTGGATTTATCTCTGGGCTTTCTATTTTGTTCCATTGATCTCTATTTCTGTCTTTATGCCAGTACCATACTGTCTTGATGACTGTGGCTTTGTAGTAGAGCCTGAAGTCTGGCAGGTTGATTCCTGCCGTTCTATTCTTCTTTCTCAAGATTGCTTTGGCTATTCGAGGTTTTTTGTGTTTCCATACAAATTGTGAAATTATTTCTTCTAGCTCTGTGAAAAATACCATTGGTAGCTTGATAGGGATTGCAGTGAAACTATAGATTGCTTTGGGTAATATATTCATTTTCACAATATTTATTCTTCCAATCCATGAACACGGTATATTTCACCATCTATTAGTAACCTCTCTGATTTCTTTCACCAGTGTTTTATTGTTTTTGTTTCTTTAGTTAGATATATTCCTAAGTATTTTATTCTTTTCATTGCAACGGTGAATGGAAATGTTTCCTTAATTTTTCATTCTATTTTCTCATTATTAGGTATAGGAATGCAAGGGATTTCTGTGCATTGATTTTATATCCTGCAACTTTACTGTATTCATTTATTAGCTCTAGTAATTTTCTGGTAGAGTCTTTAGGGTTTTCTGTTTAGAGAATCATGTCATCTGCAAAAAGTGAGAGTTTTACTTCTTCTTTTCCAATTCGGATTACTTTTATGTATTTTCTGCTCTGATTGCTGTGGCAAAAACTTCAAAACTATGTTGAATAGTACTGGTGAGAGTGGGCACCCTTACCCTTGTCTTGTTCCTGACGTTAGGGGAAACGCTTTCAATTTTTCACCATTGAGGATAATGTTTGCTGTGCGTTTGTCATATATAGCTTTTATTATGTTGAGGAATTTTCCTTCTATTCCCGCCTTCTGGAGGGTTTTTGTCATAAATGGATGTTGAATTTTGTCAAAGGCTTTCTCTGCATCTATTGTGATAATCATATGGTTTTTATTTTTCATTTTGTTAATGTGATATATTACACTGATTGATATATGATCTTTTTAACGTGTTTTTGGATTCTGATTGCTAGAATTTTGTTAAGGATTTTTGCATCTATGTTCATCAGTGATATTGACTTATAGTTCTCTTTTTGTGTGCCTTCTTTGTCAGGTCTTGGTATTAGGGTGATGGTGGCCGCATAGAGTGAGATTAGCAGTTTACCTTCCTGTGCAATTTTCTGGAAGAGGTTGAGTAGGATAGGTGTTGGCTTTTCTCCAACTTTTTGGTCGAATTCAGCTGTGAAGCCATCTGGACCTGGGCTTCTGTTTGCTCGAAGATTTCTGATTACAGTTTCAATTTCCATGCTTGTGATGGGTCTGCTAACATTTTCTATTTCTTCCTGGTTCAGTTTTGGAAAGTTGTACTTTTCTAAGAATTTGTCCATTTCTTCCAAGTTGTCCATTTTATTGGCATACAATTGCTGGTAGTAGTCTCTTATGATCCTTTGTATTTCTGTGTTGTCAGTTGTGATCTCTCCATTTTCATTTCTAATTTTATTGATTTGGATTTTCTCCCTTTGTTTCTTGATGAATCTGACTAGTGGTTTGTCGATTTTATTTACCCTGCCCAAGAACCAGCTTTTGGCTTTGATGATTTTTGCTATGGTCTGCTTTGTTTCTTTTGCATTTATTTCTAGCCTAATTTTTACGATTTCTTTCCTTCTACTCACCCTGGGGTTCTTCATTTCTTCCTTTTCTAGTTGCTTTAGGTGTAGAGTTAGGTTATTTAGGTGACTTTTTTCTTGTTTCTTGAGGTATGCCTCTATTGCTATGCACCTTCCCCTTAGCTCTGCTTTTACGGCGTACCACAGGTTTTGGGTTGTTGTGTTTTCATTTTCATTCGTTTATAGGCATATTTTTATTTCTTTTTTGATTTCTTTTATGATTTGTTGGTTATTCAGCAGCGTGTTGTTCATCCTCCATATGTTGGAATTTTTAAGTTTTTCTCCTGTAATTGAGATCTAGTCTTACTGCATTGTGGTCAGAAAATATGCTTGGAATGATTTCAGTATTTTTGAATTTACCAAGGTTAGATTGGAACGCTGGGCTGGAAGAAGCACAAGCTGGAATCAAGATTGCCGAGAGAAATATCAATAACCTCAGATATGCAGATGACACCACCCTTATGGCAGAAAGTGAAGAGGAACTCAAAAGCCTCTTGATGAAAGTGAAAGAGGAGAGTGAAAAGGTTGGCTTGAAGCTCAACATTCAGAAAACAAAGATCATGGCATCTGGTCCCACCACTTCATGGGAAATAGATGGACAAACAGTGGAAACAGTGTCAGGCTTTATTTTTGGGGGCTCTAAAATCACTGCAGATTCTGATTGCATCCATGAAATTAAAAGACGCTTACTCCTTGGAAGGAAAGTTATGACCAACCTAGATAGCATCTTAAAAAGCAGAGACATTACTTTGCCAACCAAGGTCCGTCTAGTCAAGGCTATCGTTTTCCCCATGGTCATGTATGGATGTGAGAGTTGGACTGTGAAGAAAGCTGATCGCCGAAGAATTGATGCTTTTGAACTGTGGTGCTGGAGAAGACTCTTGAGAGTCCATTGGACTGCAAGGAGATCCAGCCAGTCCATTCTAAAGTAGATCAGTCCTGGGTGTTCTTTGGAAGGACTGATGCTAAAGCTGAAACTGCAATACTTTGGCCACTTCATGCGACGAGTTGACTCACTGTGGGAAAGTTTGGGGGCGGGAGGAGAAGGGGACGACAGAGAATGAGATGGCTGGATGGTATCACCGACTCTGTGGACATGAGTTTGAGTGAACTCCGGGAGTTGGTGATGGACAGGAAGGCCTGGCGTGCTGTGATTCATGGGGTCGAAGAGAGTCGGACACGACTGAGCGACTGAACTGAACTGAACTGAACTGAACAGATTTATGTCCCAGGATGTGATCTATCCTGAAAAAGGTTCCATGTGAGCTTGAGAAGAAGGTGAAATTCATTGTTTTGGGGTGAAATGTCCTATAGATATCTATTAGGTCTAATCGGTCTATTGTATCATTTAATGTTTGTGTTTCCTTGTTAATTTTCTGTTTAGTTGATCTATTCATAGGTGTGAGTGGGGTATTAAAGTCTCCCACTATTCTTGTGTTGTTCTTAATTTCCCCTTTCATACTTGTTAGCATTTGTCTTACATAGTGTGGTGCTCCTATGTTTGAGGTTATGTTTTCTGATGAGTGTATCATGGATGTCGTGGGATGTCTTGAATATGACCCTGCTTTGGCTCAGCCAAAAAGGTGCCGAGAACTCTTGACCAAAACTGCAAAGTTTAAGGAAATTATACCAATAACAGACTCTGAACTAAGGCAAAAAATACATCAGACTTACAGGGTACAGTACATTCAGGACATCATTTTGCCCACACCATCAGTTTTTGAAGAGAATTTTCTTTCTACTCTTACGTCTTTTATTTTCTTCAGCAAAGTTGAAATAGTCAGCATGTTGCAGGTAAGTAAACTAAGGTGTTCTTCACAATTCTGTTTTCAAATATGTAGTCACCCTTAGTTAAGCTGGTGTTTGTTCCCTCTTTTTGAAATATTTATTTTGTTTACCTTAAATGTACTATCAAACATAGAAAACTGGGCTTTATCTCATAGTTTTTTGAAGAATCATTTCTTAATATGATCTTTTATATTTCTAAATCTCCTGTCATGCAACTGGGTTTTGTTGTTGTTGTTTTTTTTTTTTTACTTTTCTTTTTTTGCATTTAAAACATTGTGGTACAGTATATGTGACATAAAATTCAGAATTTTAATAATTTTTAAGTGTACAATTCATAGCAATGAGTACATTGACAGTGCTATGTAGCCATCGCCACTGTCCATTTCCCGAACTTTTTCATCTTAAACAGAAGCAGCTTATTTTTTAAAATACCTTTTATGCCATTTTGTGAGACCTAATTATTATTGTGGGTATGTGTGAGTGTGTGTGCTTAAAGCTTCCCAGATAATTCAGATATGCAGCCAGGACTGAGACTGATTTTATTCTGTTTCCTTGAATTGTATAATAGAAGTTTCATACCTCTAATGGTGAATGAGCCCTGGGTTTGGCATTTTGGTTTTGTGCTTGTGCCCATTTTTACATCATTGCAGAGAAAAAAGTTTGATTTCAGACTTTATAGGAGCAGCTCCTCTTTTCCCCTTAAAGTTTTGTTACCTGAAGTAGTTCAGTTCAGTTCAGTTCAGTCGCTCAGTCGTGTCCGACTCTCCGCGACCCCATGAATCACAGCACGCCAGGCCTCCCTGTCCATCACCAACCCCCGGAGTACACTCAAATTCATGTCCACAGAGTCGGTGATGCCATCCAGCCATCTCATTCTCCGTCGTCCCCTTCTCCTCCCGCCCCCAACCTTTCCCAGCATCACAGTCTTTTCCAGTGAGTCAACTCGTCGCATGAGGTGGCCAAAGTATTGCAGTTTCAGCTTTAGCATCAGTCCCTCCAATGAACATCCAGGGTTGATCTCCTTTAGAATGGACTGGTTGGATCTCCTTGCAGTATAAGGGACTCTCAAGAGTCTTCTCCAACACCACAGTTCAAAAGCATCGATTCTTCGGCGATCAGCCTTCTTCACAGTCCAACTCTCACATCCATACATGACCACAGGAAAAACCATTGCCTTGACTAGACGGACCTTGGTTGGCAAAGTAATGTCTCTGCTTTTTAATATACTATCAAGGTTGGTCATAACTTTCCTTCCAAGGAGCATAGTAGACATGCACAATTTGACTTAGAATAATTATGATTTATTAAAAGCTCTTAAAGTGAAATGCGTAAAGAAAAACTGAAATGATCTAAGGAAACTAGTTTAATTATTAATACTTAAAGAAGCAGGAATTTAGGGGGAGATTTCCCAGCTGTATTTATGATAGGCTTTAAGCTGTCATTCAGTAGCTCCCTTAATACATATATCAGTACAGAGTGTTTTTGTAGAATATTATCGAGAATAACAGGGTCTTCCCTGGTGGGCCAGTGGGTAAAACTCTGTACTCCCAACGTAGCGGACCCAGATTCGATCCCTGGTCAGGGAGCTAGATCCCACAGGTCACAATTAAGAGTGCTCATGCCACAGCTAAAACCCAGTGCAGCCAAATAAAGAAAAAAAGATTTTTTTTAAAGAATAATAGAGTTCAGGGGGGAAAAATGCTAGGAATCAGAAAGCATTCCCCTAGCAGACTGTAGTAATTTAAATTGCTTCTCTAATCCTTTCTGGAGTTTTAGCTGTCAGCACACAAATAATGAATCCTGTAAGAAGAATTTAAATGGAAAATTGCATTTATCAAAGAACTGGAACTATTTTCCAATGAAAACATTCTGAAAATAGTTAAAAATCTTTAGACAGGAAAGGAGGATTTACTCTGGGAGCGATGCAGGAAGAGAAGAATTTATAAAAGGTGTTAAGTTGCAATAAATGTGTACTTATTCACTAAAATCTAAAATATTGAGACAGATAAATGATTTGAAGCATAAGTGATTTATACAGTTGAACTCTCTCAGAAGGTGGATGATTCAGACCTCCATACATAAGATCCAAAGGGAATAGACAAAATAACAAAAGGAACACTTCTGAGTCAGTGAAAGGGGTTATTTGTCAATGATGTGTCTTTGAGTAGCATCAAAGGATATTTATTGGGAGAGCATATTATATTTTCCATAGTCATACCTAGTGCTTTTCATTCATTTTTTCATATATGCTCTACCTTGTTTCAGAAAGGCTTTAAGGGATTGATACCTCTTCATGGGGGATTAACAGTAAGAAAAGGGACAGGTATATTATCTAGTGGTAAAGAACCTGCCAGTAAGTGCAGGAGACATAAAAGACCCGGGTTCAATCCCTGAGTCTGAAGATCCCCGGAGGATGGCATGGCAGACCACTTCAGTATTGTTGCCTGGAGAATTCGATGGACAAAGGAGTCTGGCAGGCCCCAGTTCATGTGGTCACAAAGAGTCAGACACACTGAAGTGACTTGTATGCAACATACTAGCTATATCCTTAATATGTCATGGTTTGACTTTTACTATCAACCATGCATTTACCACTATTACAAATATTTTTAGGTTATGTACTTTTAATTAATTAAAATTATTTGAATTATATTTCATAAAAGTGAATTTTGAAGACTACTGGAGAAGGAAAAGGTAATCCACTCCAGTGTTCTTGCCTGGAGAATCCCAGGGACAGGGCAGCCTGGTGGGCTTCCGTCTATGGGGTCACACAGAGTCAGACACGACTGAAGTGACTTAGCAGCAGCAGCAGCAGCAGCAGCATTTGTCTTACATATTGCGGTGCTCCTATGTTGGGTGCATATATAATTATAATTGTTATATCTTCTTCTTGGATTGATCCTTTGATAATCACGTAGTGTCCTTCTTTGCCTCTTTTCACAGCCTTTGTTTTAAAGTCTATTTTATCTGATATGAGTATTGCTACTCCTGCTTTCTTTTGGTCTCTATTTGCATGGGATATCTTTTTCCAGCCCTTCACTTTCAATCTGTATGTGTCCCTCGTTTTCAGGTGGGTCTCTTATAGACAACATATATAGGGGTCTTGTTTTTGTATCCAATCAGCCAGTCTTTGTCTTTTGGTTGGGACATTCAACCCACTTACATTTAAGGTGATTATTATTATTTTTTTAACTGGAGGCAAATTATTTTACAATATTATATTGGTTGGTTTTGCCATACATTGACATGAATCCGCCCCAGGTGTACATGAGTTCCCCCTCCTGAACCCCCCTCCCACCTCCCTCCTCCCTTTATCCTCCCTCTGGGTCATCCCCACACGCCAGCCCCGAGCATCCTGTAACATGCATCGACCCTGAACGGGTGATTCGTTTCACATATGATAATATACATATTTCAATGCCATTCTCCCAAATCATCCCACCCTCACCCTCTCCCACAGAGTCCCAAAGACTGTTCTATACATCTGTGTCTCTTTTGCTGTCTCGTATACAGGGTTATCATTTGCATCTTTCTAAATTCCATATATATGCATTAGTATACTGTATTGGTGTTTTTCTTTCTGGCTTACTTCACTCTGTATAATAGGCTCCAGTTTCATCCACCTCATTAGAACTGATTCAAATGTATTATTTTTAATGGCTGAATAATACTCCATTGTGTATATGTACCAAAGCTTTCTTATCCATTCGTCTGCAGATGGACATCTAGGTTGCTTCCATGTCCTGGCTATTATAAACAGTGCTGCAATGAACATTGGAGTACATGTGTCTCTTTCAATTCTGGTTTCCTCGATGTGTATGCCCAGGAGTGCGATTGCTGGATCATATGGCAGTTCTATTTCCAGTTTTTTGAAGAATCTCCACACTGTTCTCCATAGTGGCTGTACTAGTTTGCATTCCCACCAGCAGTGTAAGAGGGTTCCCTTCTCTCCACACCCTCTCCAGCATTTACTGCATGTAGACTTTTGGATAGCAGCCATTCTGACTGGTGTGAAATGGTATCTCATTGTGGTTTTGATTTGCATTTCTCTGATTATGAGGGATGTTGAGCATTTTTTCATGTGTTTGTTAGCCACCTTTATGTCTTCTTTGGAGAAATGTCTGTTTAGTTCTTTGGCCCATTTTTTGATTGGGTCATTTATTTTTCTGGAATTGAGCTGCAGGAGCTGCTTGTATATTTGGAGATTAATCCTTTATCAGTTGCTTCATTTGCTATTATTTTCTCCCATTCTGAAGGCTGTCTTTTCACCTTGCTTAGAGTTTCCTTTGCTGTGCAGAAGCTTTTGATTTTAATTAGGTCCCATTTCTTTATTTTTGCTTTTATTTCCAATATTCTGGGAGGTGGGTCTTGGAGGATCCTGTATGTCAGAGAGTGTTTTGCCTACGTTCTCCTCTAGGAATTTTATAGGATCTGGTCTTACATTTAGCTCTCTAATCCATTTTGAGTTTCTTTTGGTGTATGGTGTTAGGAAATGTTCTAGTTTCATTCTTTTACAAGTGGCTGACCAGTTTTCCCAGCACTACTTGTTAAAGAGACTGTATTGATAAGTATGATCCCGTTGCCATTTACTTTACTGTTTTGCGTTTGAGTTTATACACTCTTTCTCTATTTCTGGTCTAGAAAAGGTCCTTTAACATTTGTTGGAGAGCTGGTTTGGTGATGCTGAATTCTCTCAGCTTTTGGTTGTCTGTAAAGCTTTTTATTTCTCCTTCATATTTGAGTGAGATCATTGCTGGGTACAGTAATCTGGCTGTGGGTTATTTTCTTTCATCACTTTACGTATGCCCTGCCATTCCCTCCTGGCCTGAAGAGTTTCTATTGAAATATCAGCTGTTATCCTTATGGGGATCCCCTTGTGTGTTATTTGTTGTTTTTCCCTTGCTGCTTTTAATATTTGTTCTTTGTGTTTGATCTTTGTTAATTTGATTAATATGTGTCTTGCGGTATTTCACCTCGTGTTTATCCTGTTTGGGACTCTCTGGGTTTCTTGGACTTGGTTGATTATTTCCTTCCCCATTTTAAGGAAATTTTCAAGTATTATCTCCTCAAATATTTTCTCATGGTCTTTCTTCTTGTCTTCTTCTTCTGGGACTCCTATGATTCGGATGTTGGGGTGTTTAACATTGTCCCAGAGGGCTCTGAGATTGTCGTCATTTAATTCGTTTTTCTTTTTTCCTCTCTGTTTTATTTATTTCTACCATTCTATCTTCTAACTCACTTATTCTATTCTACTGTTGGTTCCCTCCAGAGTATTTTTTATCTCATCTAATACTTTGGCCACCTCAAGCGACGGGTTGACTCACTAGAAAAGACTCTGATGCTGGGAAAGGTTGGGGGTGGGAGGAGAAGGGGACGACAGAGAATGAGATGGCTGGATGACATCACCGACTCTGTGGACATGAGTTTGACTGAACTCTGGGAGTTGGTGATGGACAGGGAGGCCTGGCGTGCTGTGGTTCATGGGGTCGTGGAGAATCAGACACGACTGAGCGACTGAACTGTACTGAACTGATTGTATTATTCATTGTATATTGACTCTTTTTTATTTCTTCTACATCCTTATTAAACCTTTCTTGCATCTTCTGGATCCTTTTCTCCAGGTTATTATCTGTAACTCCAATTTGTTTTCAAGATTTTGGATCATTTTCACTATCATTATTTGGAATTATTTATCAGGTAGGTTCCCTATCTCTTCCTCTTTTGTTTGGGTTAGTGGGCATTTATCCTGTTCCTTTACCTGCTGGGTATTTCTCGGCCTCTTCACCTTGCTTATGTTGCTGTGTTTGGGGTGGACTTTCTGTCTTCTGGCAGTTTGTGGCGTTCTCTTTATTGTGGAGTTTCCTAGCTGTGGGTGAGGTTGGATGGGTGGCCTGTCAAGGTTCCCATGTTAGGGAAGCTTGTATCGTTGTTCTGGTGGGTGGAGCTGGATTTCTTCTCTCTGGAGTACAATGAAGTGTCCCGTAATGAGTTATGAGATGTCTGTGGTTTTGGAGTGACTTTGGGAAGCCTGTATATTGATGCTCAGGGCTATTTTCCTGTGTTGCTGGAGAGTTTGCCTGGTATGTCTTGCTCTGGAACTTGTTGACCCTTGGGTGTTGCTTGGTTTTGGTGTATGTATGGAGCCATTTGATTAATGTTCCCTGGAGTCAGGAGTTCTCCGGTGTTCTCAGGATTTGGACTTAAGCCTCCTGCCTCTGGTTTTCAGTCTTATTCTTGAAGTAGTCTCAAAACTTCTCCATCTGTCACTTCCAAGATGGTTCCCTCTGTTTTAGTTTTATCTGTTTGCTGGCCTCTTCAGTGTCTAATTTCCACCCTGACACTAGGGGGCGGTGGTGGACACATTTTTAGGCTCACATGTTCAGTCGTGTTGTGGGGAGGGAGGAACGCTGCAGACAAATATCACTGGCGTCTGTGTGCATTGCTCGAAGTGTCTCGGCCACAGTGGATTTGCCCCTGCTCACAGCGTGTGTTCTGTCCCAGTCTACACTGCACAGGCTTTTGGGTTCTCTGCTAAGAACTGTCTGAGGCCAGAGCTGGGTTGCATGCACTTCCCAGGTCTAAGCCACTGAAGTTCAGGTACTCGGATACTCCACAAAGGCTCAGACTTGGTTGGGCCTGCGTTTTGTGCCCTTCCCCGGTCTGAGCAGCTCTGGTGACCAGGTGTTTGGCGAGCATGATCGTTGTGACTTATCGCCTCCCTGGTCCCTGCCGCTTGGTTTTATGGGTGTACAAATGGCACACCTTCTCAGGCGGATGTTGACCGGCCAGAAACCCAAGAATTCTTGGTTAGCAACGAAGTCTGCTTACAGTTTGGTTTCAGATGCCTCTCTGGGGCCACGATTGACCCCTTCCAGCTCTGGCTGCCCTCCCCTGCCTGTCTCTGGTGGGGGATGGAGGATGGACCAGTCCTCAGCAGGCTAGCTCTGCTCAGTCCTTTGTTTTGTGAATGTGTCTGGCTGAGTCTTATATTAGGGCTTCTCACCTTTTCGCAGGGTAACTATTCCACAGTCTGCTTTGCTGTCTCCAGTTGGCTCCCTCAGATTTCCCTTGTAGCATTCAGGCCTAAGCAGTGCAGCCTGCACCTCCCTGCCCAGCCCCTGCTTGCTAGTGGCGGATGCGGGCTTCTGTGCTGCTTCTTCTCTGGGAGTTACCGTTGGGCACGTAATCTGTGGGTTTTAACTATTTATTTCTTTTTCCTCCCGGGTATTTTGCCCTCTGAGGTGCCAAGGCTTGCCACAGACTAGCCAGTGAGAGTGTTTCCTGGTGTTTGGAAACTTCTTTCTTTTTTCAGCCTCCATTCCCGGGACGGAGCTCCGTCCCTGCCTCTTGTGACTCTCTTTTTATCTTTTATGTTTTTTTCCTGCCTCCTTTCGAAGACAGTGGGCCGCTTTTCTGGGTGCCTGATGTCCTCTGCTGGTATTCAGAAGTTATTTTGTGGAATTTACTCAGCGTTCAAATGTTCTTTTGATGGATTTGTGGGGGTGAAAGTTGTCTCCCCGTCCTATTCCTCCGCCATCTTGATGATGTTATTCTTTTCCTCTATTTCTTAGCATTGCTCACTGAGGAAGGCTTTCTTATATCTCTTGCTATTCTTTGCAACTCTGCATTCAAATGGGTATATCCTTTCTTTTCTCCTTTGCCTTTAGCTTCTCTTCTTTTCTCAGCTATTTGTAAGGCCTTCTCAGAAAACCATTTTGCCTTTCTACATTTCTTTTTCTGATGGATGGTCTTGATCCCTGCCTATTGTACAGTGTCACTAATGTCCATAGTTCTACAGGCACTCATCTATCAGATTTTATCCCTTAAATCGATTTGTCAATTCCACTGTATAATCCACTGTAAAGGATTTGATTTAGTTCAGACCTGAATGGTCTTTCCCCTACTTTCTTCAATTGAAGTCTGAATTTGGCAATAAGGAGTTCATGGTCTGAGCCACAATCAGCTCCTGGTCTTCTTTTTGCTGACGGTATAGAGCTTCTCCATCTTTGGCTGCAAAGGATATAATCAGTCTGATTTCGGTATTGACCATCTGGTGATGTCCTTCTGTAGAGTCTTCTTTCATATTGTCGGAAGAGGCTATCTGTGATGACCAGTGCTTTCTCTTGGCAAAACTCTGTTAGCCTTTGACGTGCTTAATTTTGTATTTCCTGGCCAAATTTGCCTGTTACTCTAGGTGTCTCTTCACTTCCTAGTTTTGCATTCCAGACCTCTATCCTGAAAACGACATGTCATTTGGGTGTTAGTTCTGGAAGATCTTGTAGGTCTTCAAAGAACCGTTCAACTTCAGCCTCTTCAGCATTACTGGTCGGGGCATGGTTATGCCATTACTGGTTATGGCTCTATCTGAGTCTTCTTTCGAGCCCCTTGTAGCTGGTGATCAGAAGGTCTCTTTGGCCAGTCTTTCTCCGTAGCTCTGCCCATTCAGGCACTTACTGGGCTCCTGTGCCTGGGGTCCTTCTCTGTTGTTCAGCACGTCAGGCAGTGCATCAGGCACTTAAAGGGGTACCCTAGGTGGCGTCCTACTCTGTAGTTCAGCAGATCAGGCATTTGATGGGCCAGCCTCTCTATTGTTCAGCTGTTGATGCTGGCGTGTGGGGAGAGAGAAGCTATGGTGATGGCTGCACCCCATACCTGTGACTCTGCAGTATCGCCTTGCTTCCATGGCTGCTCGACTTTCCTCCATAGGTATTTCCCACCACAATCTCCTCCTTCACATCACTTTGATTCATCTCTCTGCAGTCAACAGCAGCCCTCGCCCTGGGATTTTTCCACATTCCTTAAATTCCAGCTCAGAAAGGCTATGCCTTCCAGGGAAGTCCTGTTTGCGCTATCTATGGCAGCAGCAAGGACTGTCTGATTCTCATTCCATTTAGGCTGCCACAGATCAGCTGTTTCACTCCCAGCCTTAAATGTTTCTCCTGTGACTCAGACAATTGCCCCAATGTGTGTATCGGACCCATGTATCAGTTCCCCCCACCTGCTGAGAGCAGTTCTAATCCTACTAACACTCCTGTTTTTCCCCCTAGTTCCTTTATCCTACCAAGTTTTGCGTGGTTCTTTATACACTTTTCTGCTGGTCAGATCCTTCTGTCTGTTCTCAACTTGTGTTCTCCATGCACTTCTGTGTCTGAAGGTGTATTCCTGATGTATCCATGGAGAGAGATGTGCTCCATGTCCACCCACTCCTCCAACATCTTGTTCTCCCATCTTGTCTCTCCTGGCTAGACTGTAATCTCCATGGAGATCTGGAATGGTGTCCAGCAAAAAATGTTCCTTGAGTTATGAAATAACTAAAGCTACTATAGAAAATATAAGAAAATATCCTTGTGAACTAGGAGTGGGGGAGTACTTCCTAAACATTGTTTTAAGCCCACAACAGAATAATATCAAGAATATACTGACAGTTTTCATATCCTGCTGATCATCAAGTAGATAACTGCAATTCCAATTTGTAGAAATGGGCAAAGGATACAAGTAGGCTAATTTTAGAAGAGGAAACCCCCAAAGGTCGCAGGATATAGTAGGAATGCAGAAGTGTGCAGCCATAGCAGGGAGCAGCTTGGCACAACTGAATCCAGTGAAGCCTGCACATTCCTGAAATCCAGCATTTGTGCTCCTAGGAAACTGTGACCAGTCCACTCAGTGATGGTGTATGACAGTGTCCTCACAGTGTCGCTTGTGGAGGCGGGAGTCAGAGCCACCTAGAGGTCCCACTGACTGTCCTTCTGTTCTAATGTCAGACCCTCATGTGCATTTGGTTAATTCATGAGTTTCTCCTTGTGTATGGATGACAGAGGAAGTCAACACACTAGACCATTGCTCAGTACATTCCTTGGGCTTTCCTCCCACATGTCTGACCTACTCTACATACCCATGTGAATCTTGTTCTGCCCTAACACGGCTTTCTCCAAGGATTATGGTGAACCCTATTAATATCTGCCAAACCAACAACTAAAACTAACAATGCCTGTTCACGGCTCCCGCTTTGCAGCTCCCACAGAGGAACCTGGGATAGAGAGCTCATTTAGTCATCTGTAAGCACCTGCCAGGCTATACTTCCCACTTGGCTTTTGTACAGGATCCCTAGTCCAACTCCACACTGCCCTTTAGTCAGAGAAGCTGGCCTACTCTCTTCTCCTCCTGTTTATTCTATTTATTTTTGCCAGTGTTGGGTCTTCCTTGCTGCACACAATCTTTCTCTAGTTGCAGGGAATGGAAGCTACTCTCTAGATGCTGTGCACAGGCTTCTCATCGTGGTGGCTTCTCTTATTGCATAACACGGGCTCTGGAGCACAGGCTCAGTAGTTGTGGGGCATAGGCTCAGTTGCTCCATGACATGTTGGATCTTCCCTGAATGGCATTGAAGCAGTGTCCCTTGCATTGACACGTGGATTCCTGTCCACTGAACCCCTCATGTTTTTTTCTCGATCTGTCCTGAATTGTAAGCACTTCTCTAACCTCTGTTTTCTCCTGGATCAGAAGTATGTATGTGTGGGCTTAATCATGTCTGACTCTTTGAGACCCATGGACTCTAGCCCACAAGACTCTGCTCTGTTAGGCATTTCCCAGGCAAGAATACTGAAGTGGGTTCCCATTCCCTTCTCCAGGGGATCTTCTCCATCCAGGGACTGAACCTGTGTCTGTTGTATCTCTTGCTTTGGCAGGAAGATTCTTTACCAGTAGCATCACCTGTCTTTTGAAAGCCTGAACGAAAGTGTGGGGCTTTATAAATTGGACCACCTGAATCATTTCCTCTACAAGTTCACTGACACCACCCACTCACACCTGCTGCCTGTCCTTTCCCACTCCTTTCAAACAGGTGCAGCTTAGCCTTTGCAGCCTTTGACACATCCCCCTTGCCATGTGTTTCAACCTAAATATCAGCTTTATTACTCATGAATCTGAATGGCAAGAACGTGGCTTGGGCAGCTTTTGTTGTTGTTCAGTCACCCAGTCCTGTGTGACTCTTTGCGACCCCATGGATTGCAGCACATCAGGCCTCCCTGTCCCTCACCATCTCCTGGAGTTTGCCCAAGTTCATGTTCATTGCATCCCTGATACCGTCCAGCCATCTCATCACCTGACGCCCTATTCTCCTTCTGCCCTCAAATTTTCCCAGTATCAGGGACTTTTCCAGTGAGTCAACTGTTCCCATAGATGACCAAAATAATGAAGCTTCAGGTTCAGCATCCATCCTTCAAGTGAATATTCAGGGTTGACTTCCCTTAAGATTGACTGGTTTGATCTTCTTGCTGCCCAAGGGACTTTCAGGAGTCCTCTCCAGCACCACAGTTCGAAAGTACAGATTCTTTGGTGCTCTGACTTCTTTATGGTCCAGCTTTCACAAGTGTATGTGATCACTGGGAAGACCATAGCCTTGACTCTATGAACCTTTGTCACAGAATGATTTCTCTGGTTTTCAACACCCTGTCTAGTTTTGTCATCACTTTCCTGCCAAGAAGCGATCGTCTTGTAATTTCATGGCTGCAGTCACCACCCACGGTGATTTTGAAGCCCAAGAAGAGGAAATCTGTCACTACTTCCACCTTTCCCCCTTCTGTTTACCATGCAATGATGGGGCCAGATTACATGATCTTAGTTTTTGATAACATGATCTTAGTTATTTAGTCCATGCCAGCTCTTTCACTCTCCTCCTTCACCCTCACCAAGAGGCTCTTTAGTTCCTCTTTGCTTTCTGCCATTAGAGTGGTATCATCCGTGTATCTCAGGTGGTTTATGGTTCTCCCACCTGTCTTGATCGTGGCTTGTAACTCATTCAGCCTGGCATTTCTCATGATGTGCTCAGCATATAGATTAAGCAAATAGGGTGACAGACAGCTCTGTCATACTCTTTTCTCATTCTTGACCAATCAGTTTTTCCATACAGGACTCTGTTTCTTTTTGACCCGCACACAGGATTCTCAGGAGACAGGTAGGATGGTCTGCTATTCCCATCTCTCTAATAGCTTTCCACAGTTTGCCATGATCCACACAGTCAAAGGCTTTATCCTAGTCGAGGAAATAGTGTGAGATGGTTTTCTGAAACCCCCTTGATTTCTATATAAGCCAGTGAATGTTGGCAACTTGATGTCTAGTTCCTCTTCCTTTTCTAAACCCAGCTTGGACATCTGGAAGTTTTTGGTTCACACAATGCTGAAGCCTAGCATGCAAGATTTTAAGCATGACATTACTAGCATGGGAGATGAGTGCAATTGTCTGATGGCTAACACATTCTTTGGTACTACCCTTCTTGGCAGTTGGGATGAGGATTGATCTTTTCCAGTCCTGTGGTCTTCCAGATTTGCTGACATAATGAATGCAAATCCTTGATGGCATCCTTCTTCAGGGATTTGCAAAGTTCTATTGGAATTTCATCACATCCACTATCTTTTTCAACAGCAGTGCTTCTTGGGCAGCTGAGCATTCAATTTGCTGACTTCCTCCAGATGGAGACCTGGGCATGGCCACCTGGGGGGAAGTATGGGCTCCCCGAACTGATTTACTTGCCCAGGCTGCTGCCTCCCACTGTCAGGTTCATTCCCTGTCACACTCTGATATGTGTGACAGACCCATTTTCTTTCACACACTCTCTTACATTTATTTTCTCATACTGAGTCAGGTTATCTGTCACAGACACTCATTCTATAATATTCCTGCGTCACTCTTTAATGCTTTTTCCATCACACATATTCTCTCTCACACCCTATCTCTCTTAGAATGTATCTCTGACACTCTGCCACACACTCCCTCTGTCATGGCTTCTGCATCCAAATCTCTTCCTGTCACACGCTTTCCCTTTAAATTCCTGTTCCAATCACACATTCCCTCTGTCACACTCACTCAAAATCATTCACCTGTCACAGTGTTAAGCTCTCTGTGAAACTCATTCTATCATACACTCTCTTTCCTTCATAGTTCGGTCACTGTCTGTGTCACACACATTATTCATCATTGTCATTATCATTATCCTTTGAAGATCTCACCATTCAAACCCAACTTAAGTCCAGTGCCTGATGGAGCACTGCAGTCATCATAGTTTTGAGAAATGCAAAAACCAAAATGTGCAAGACCTTAAGCTGCTGGTGTTGGTGAATGAGTGGGAGTGTGTGATTTGTTTGGATGAGACCTGCATCATGGGAGACAGGACACCGACATAACCATACTGTCTGAAAACTGACATGATGGACAAATACATGGAAAGCAGCTGAACCAGCTCATGGACCATAGTGCTAGCTATCACTCCAGTCAAAGAGCACAGGTATAGATGTGGAGTGGGCAGAGGGGGGGCGCTGGTGGGTTGTGTAGCTTGGTCCCTTGCCCTCGACTCCCACCTTATTCTAGTAAGACCCTTCTGCAGCATAGGTTGGAGAAATCAAAGTTGCATTGTGGAACTAGCTTTAGGCCTTGATACTGGAAAGCCATCATTTGTGTCTCGGTGGCATCCTTATGGACACTTGGTGGGTTCCATCCCACGTGGTATGGGCCAGGACTGGAGGGGCCCGTGTGCACAGCTGTATCATGGGCACCTGAAAGGAGTGTGGCATTGTGCAGGAGCCAAGTCCCTCCAGCCTCACTGGGTCTCCATAGTGGCCTGTGAGGGGAGTCTGCACAGGCACACTTTTGGTGACCTTGTGCAGAAGGGGAGGGACTTTATGAGGGGCTCAGTCCCTCCACCCTTGTGCTGGCATCTGTGGGAGATGCACGGCTGCCATGCATCAGGCCGCAGGCGTCGGGTGTTGGTGCTGGTGGTGCAGAGGGCCAAGATGACCAGCACAGCTCCAGAATGTGTCCTTTCCAGAGTGGTTCAGGCAGCGCTGAACGTGAGGATGGTCACTGGGCCCCTGAAGGCCAGGGTGGGCCTGGCAGAGGAAAAGCCATGATGAAAGATGATATGATGAAAGAGCTTGTCCCTGAGGTGAACGGGCACCACATGCCCCAGGACCTGGTGGAGATGTAGCACTCTTGGCTGTAAGGCCTAGACGTGGAGTGCTGGTGCTGTATCCTTTTCATGGAGCCTCCCTGGGAAGGGTCAGTGGTGTGGTGGTAGGAAACATGCCAGCAGTCTTAGGAAGGGACAGAAGGGAGCACGGAAGTGATCCAGGGTAGCAGGAGTGGGAAGCCTGGCAGGAAAGGGGGTAGTCAAAGCTTGAGTAGCCTAGAGGGTGGGGAAGGTGGACCAAAGGGTAAGGGTGAGACCCCCCTCCCAGGTGAGCCCCCTCCTAGGAGAGACCCCAATCCCAGGTGCGTTTAGAAAGAGCAGGCAGCCAGCAAGTTCGCCCCCTGCAGGGGGTCACCTGGAGGCCTGCCTTCTCCCCATGGGGTGCCCCCCAGTGCTTCCCTTCAGGAAGACTGCTCTTAGGAGGAAGGCAAGCGGTGCTGGCCTCCCATCTGCACCACCATAGGCCTCGGTAGGTGGGTCCCTGTTGAAGCAGGTCCAGAGCTATTCAGGATCAGGACATGTGAATAAAATTGTTTTTTAAAAAGTTATTAAAACTATCCCATGAGTGTAAAGTAGTTTCCTATTCATGGCATGATCCCAAAGGTAATCTTCAAGGAAAAATTCCAAGAATGCCCCAGATGGAGTAGCCTTGATGGGGCAGGCTCCAGGGCTGGGTGCCTGCTAGTCACCCAGCAGGAAGCATGTCCCCCGAGGAGTGCTCCTCCCCTGAGGCCCTCAGCCCCCACTGCCCTGTGGGTCCCCTGGCTCCCCGCTTCTCCCTATGGGCCCTGCCCCCACTGGCTGTCCCTTGTCCCAAGACCACCCCTTTGTTTCCCACTCCCTGGCCCCCGTGTGGCTCATGCCTTGGCATCTTGCACCCTGATCCTGTGGGGGCGGCCACTTCTTTCTCCTTTTGTTATGGTTTACTGTCACAGTCGTTCTGCTCTGGGTGGCACTTGGTGATAGATCACGTGTGCAAATGTGCAACACGCAGGAAAATGCCTTCAGACCATCCTTGTGAAGAACAGTGATGATGACAAAGTGCCCTTCCCTCCCTTCCTCCCCGTCCCTTCCTAGTTTTATTCTTTCTTTCCCTGCCCTGTCTTATCCACTTCCCCATGTATCTCTTTCCTCTCTCCTCATCCCCCTATAGTGATGACCCACTAACTAGATTTACAAGCTGTGAAGGAACACTGTCATCAGCCTATGAAACACTGGTGGTTAAGACACAGAGCTCGCTGTGGGAGTCGCTGGCGATCTAGTCGCTTGTTGATCAGCATCGTGCCATGGATCCTGCCCCATCACTGCAGCATTCAGAGAATTGGGGATGGCCAGAGGAGGCTAGGGTGGGGCAGGAGGAGGGGTCACCCCAGGGAGGCCCTCCTCACCACCTCACCTCTGAGGGCCCCAGACTGAGAAGGGAGGCTGGGATCCAGCCCCTTTCCCAATCTTGCATCCCCCATCTGTGTTGCAACAACAGCAATGGCAACATCCAGTCCATCACCTCTGGGGACTGAGACGTGACCAAGATCCTGTCCAGTGATGAGAAGTGTAGTAAGATGTGAGTGAGTGTCATCCCAGCCACTGCCGTGTCCTTCTCTGCTCACACTGTCATCGGCCCTGTCCCTCCTGGACTGTGTCTCAAGGCCCTAATTCGCACCATGCCACATCCTGAGTCACTGGGTCCTAGCGACAGATGATGCCAGGCCTGCAGCCAGGCCCAGGCATAGGGGCCAGTCATGCAGGGTCCCCAAGCCTTTTCTGGCTCTTGGGAGTGGGGCTTGGGGAACCAAGTGCATCCCCAGTGCAGGTTCATTACTTCCCCTGCTTCTAAGAGAGATGGGCCAAGAGAGAAAGATGTTATGGGACTTCCTCCAAACTGTCGGGCCAGTAACATCAAGAGCTGGGGCTCCACTCAGGCCGTCAAGGGGTCCAGGGCGGACACCGTCATCCTTCCCACTCCTGGACCAGAGCCTGGGTTCCCCAGGGGGTCCCAGGTGGGCATTGACCGAGGAGTCGTGGAGTTGGGCTGCGTGTCTGAACTCCCACCTCTGGCCCTCCAGAGGGTTAGTCCTGTAAAGAAATTCCCGCATCTGGACCCAACTGTGCACTCCGCAGCAAAGCCCTGGGTGGAGCAGGCACACCTGGGCCAGGGGAGGTCTGCCCAGGCATGACGCCTTCAGCCCATGGGAGTGTGGCGGTTGCCTCCCCGCCCACAGGGAGCTGGCCCCGGGCAGAAAGTTGCCAACTCTGGGCCCTGTACAGAGCACGACCCCCGGGGCCAGGGATGGGGGATGGGTCTGCAGAGCTCAGGCCTGGCCTGCCAAGTACAAACCTGCCCTGAAGCCAGCTAACTGCTGTGCCCCTGCTGGTCTTCACAGCTACTTCTTCAGCACAGAGGACCTGCTGAGGCGATGCCAGCTGTACAGGTGCATCCCCACCCCACTCCCCATGCCCCATCTTGACCCCCAACCCCGTCCACCCACCCACCCACTCCCCCAACCATGGGGCACTGTTACCCACCCCTGCCACGCTTTCCAGATGGAAAAAAGGTGGCAGCTGGTTCCTGCTGCGGGCTCAGGGCCATGTAAGGGGACTCCGCTGTGTGAGGGCCCCTGTGGCTTGGACCGAGCTGGTGCCTGCCCCCTGGCCCTTTCAGGTACACGGCCGTCCCCTCTAGCCTCCTGTCTCTCTGCCAGAGTAAGGGCTGCACATGGTGTTCCTTTCAGAGGCAGAGAAAATTGGGCACATCCCTGTGGTCACAGACCTACTATTCTCCTTGAATGGGTCACCTCTGCTTGTCCACCAGGATAATCCCATCTGTCCCGCCCCCAAATTAGCAAAGGGTTCTGGAGGCTGGCCGCCCACCCTGCCTCTGACTTGTCCTGTCAGGACGCTGTCCCCTTCCCACCAAAGGTCTTCGGTCCAGTGCAAGGTTTTCATGTCAGGATCCTTCCTGTGCCAGCAACTCATACCGGGATTTCTTCCAGGCTTTTGGAAGGCACCTTGGCGTCTTGTAGCCTCGGAAAACACCTGTTAGCTAAGCCTTCATGACGTGAACTCATTCTTGATCAGCGAGGCCCAGAGTGACAGCTGCGGATCACCCACTCCTGTTCTTGGCCACTGAGTGAGCAGCCCCTCCCGTCCGCTCGCTGGCTGTGGGAGAGCCTAGAGCCCAAGTGTTGAAGTTTTGGGAGCCCCTGCCTCATCCTGTCCCGGTGGCAGGCACTCCGAGGGAAGTGAAAGACTCCACAGCGTGTAGATCCTGCTCCCAGAGTGCTGGTTGCCTACTCAGAGGGACACAGCGCTGGAGACAACACTCCCCACACTCTCCAGGGACTCGCCCTGCCTGGGTAACCCCCAGAAGCAGCTGTGCTGGGTGGCCCCTGCTCATGGTGGGGATAGGGGTGTCTTGTGACAACTGAATCTGGCACCCATGGGGTCCCGGCAGGGAGACAGGCAGGGGGACAGCACCCCCAGAACTCCCCTGTAGGAGAGGCCGGCAGGCCACTCCCAGTGCTGCAGGTGAGGGTCTCGCCTGAGGTGACCCCCACCACCCTCCCTCCCTGCCCTCCGCAGTGCCAGCACAATGGACAGCTTCAACAGGCAGTGCCTATCCTGCAACCTACTGGACAGGTAAACCTTCTTCAGTGCCTCCTTCAGCCCTGGTGCTGACTTCCTCCTGCTCAAGTGTGAAGGTCAGTTCCCACCACCACCCGGACATGTCATTCTTAGCCTTGGGGGACCTGGCAGGTATGCCCCCCAAGGATCCCTGGGACCCTGGGACAGGAAGAGCCGCCAACACACAGAGCAGCATTCCTGGATCACCTCTGTCTGGAGCATTCCTGATATTTTACATCTTATAAAGGGTTACAGCTTATCAGAGTGTTCTCTACATGCTATTGCAGTTAATCCTAAAATTCACCTACATTTTCCTTAAAAAAAATTTATCTTACACATTGATGGACTCAGGCCATCTGTAAAGGTAATAAAACAGTTTCAAAAATTATTATGTATATGTAAACATTGAGATACAAAAGAACACAGAGAAAAATTATTTTCCTAAAACCCAGTCCATAGATAATTTATCCCACGCTTCAAAAAGTTCTTGATCACACCAGTTAACATACACAAAACAGCAGGCCAAGTCTCATCATGGACACAAAGAAATATCTCTGCATCTTGTCCTCATGTCTTGGAAAGGTAAGACAGGAACCCAAAGAAAGGTAAAGAATAATAAATATGGTTGTAACAAAATATGTCTCAAGGAAGAGCTTGATCTACTGAGATCATCTCATGGGAGGAAACTACACTGAGGGCAGAAACAGACAAACACCAGGAACAATTGGATCCCGGGGTCTCAGGTGAGGCATGAAGAGCCTTTTTCAGACTGTGATAGCCTTGATGGCCACTCAGTAGCTCGAGACCTCGTCCTCTCTTTATCAGCATAATCATCTGAAGTCTTAGCCCCTTCACCACCCAAGCTCAGTCCCAGACACTGTCCTTGGATGATGTGATGGGAGAAAATTGCATGTTGGTGGGGGAAGGGATCTGAAATGCAACTCTAGGCCCCAATCCCCTTGAAGCATCCTACCAGACTCCTCTTTTCCCATCAAGACCTGTCAACCCAGGGCAGGACCTTTGTGAAATTACGTGTTGGGAACATGCAGAGATGCACAGAGCACAGAGACTGGGGAGTGTGGTCAGCAAACCCACCAGGAGCGGGAGATGAGGGCCTGACAAGAGCTGCAGGACCAGAGATCTGACACCTTACCTCTAGGGGAGGACATGGCTTTACAGTGTGGAAGGTCGTGATGAAATACAGAAGGGAAATGGAAGTAGACCTAAAGAGGAAGTCCCAGAAATAATGGCTGGATGGGAAAGGTGACAGAGCCTCCCTCATTAAAGGTCTAGGAAAGAAGGCAAGTGTCGTTTCCCAGAAATAGGTCTAAATTCGAGGTAGACAGTGAGCTGGGGGCTTCAGGTTCTGTGTTGTCCCTGGCAGAGATGGTCATGGTTTGGGTCTCATTTTTGGGTTCTTGCTGATGTTCCCCAGAAGATGAGATGGTTGGATGGCACCACCAACTCAATGGATGTGAGTTTGAGCAAGCTCCGGGAGTTGGTGATGGACCGGGAAGCCTGGCGTGCTGCAGTCCATGGGGTCGCAAAGAGTCAGACATGACTGAGCGATTGATCTGAACAGAACTGAACAATGTTGTGTTACTTTCTGCTCTTCAATGAACAGTGATTCCGTTACACTCATACATATTATTTTTCATATTCTTTATGGCTTATTGCAGGATGTGGTATATAGTTCCCTGTGTTATAACAGTAGGACCTTGTTGTTTATCCATTCTTTATATAATAGTTTGCATATGCTCATCCCGACCTCCCAACCCTTTCCTCCCCCACCCTCTCCCCCTTGGCAACTGCAAGTCTGTTCTCTGAGTCTCTCTGTTTTGTAGATAGGTTCATTTGGGTTGTATCTTAGGTTCCACATATGTGATATTATATGATGTTTACTTTTATCTTTCTGACTTACTTCACTTAGTAAGATAATCCCTGGGTCAATCCATGCTGTTGTAAATGGCACTATTTCATAATCTTTATGGATGAGTAATATTTCATTGTGTATATATATAACATCTTAAACATTCATCTGTGGGTGGACACTTAGGTTGCTTCCATGTCTTGGCCTTTGGAAATAGTGCTGCTGTGAACACACTGTGTCTTTTTAAAGTAGTTTTTCTGGGTATTCACCAGGAGTGTGGATACTGGGTCCATGTCGTAACTCTGTTTTCGGTTTTCTGAGGAACCTCCAGACTGTTCTCTACTGTTCTCTACAGATTGTTCTCTGCACCAACTTCCATTCCCACCCACAGGGCAGGAGGGCCCCCTCTCCCCGCCCACTTGCCAGTATTCAGTCACGTGGTTGTGCACTCACACGTGGTCACAGTTTGTTCTCCTCGGTGCCTGGGCAAGGCCTCTGCCCTCGTGTGTCTGCAGGATGCACGTTTTGGAGGCACGTGTGCACCACAAGGCACCACTGCCCTGGGAACACAGGAGGCCAGTGCCCCAAATCCCGCTCAGGCAGGAGGTCCTGAGCAGCTTCACTGCTCCTGGGGAGGGGGACTGGGGGCTCACTCTGAGTCCTGTTGGAGGGTGGATGGTGGGAGGACCTTCCTCCGTGGCTCCCACCAAGGACCTGCTGTGGCCTTCCGGCCATTGGCACTCCTGCACCAACCTCGCTGCTCAGAAGCTGCTGGACCCTCGCTCTCACTGTATAGCAGGGACCACAGGACTTTCCACTCAGAAAGAAAAGGACATGGCGAAAATGAGAGGAAGCCATGCCGTCCACTGAGGAGAATGTTCCTGAAGGTTTCGGATCACACGCCTTCACATCACAACCCAGAGCGGGTCCTGAGACTCAGAGTGATCTCAGTGGATAACTTTGAAGCTTTCTTCAATCACTGGTTAACACACGGGCCTCGACAGTCTGGAATAAAACCTCTGAAATCCAGACGACCCTGATTTAGTCACTGAGAACACAGGCAGAGCCGAGATGTAAAAGAAAACAAAATCTCTCTTGAAGGAACAAAGCAACAAGAAAAGCCTGCTGAAGGGTTGTTGGTTCTGTTTAAGAAAGGTCGGGAAAAACACTAGACCATTCAGATATGACCTAAATCAAATCCCTTATGATTATACAGTGGAAGTGAGAAATAAATTTAAGGGACTAGATCTGATAGATAGAGTGCCTGATGAACTCTGGACAGAGGTTTGTGACATTGTACAGGAGACAGGAAACAAGACCATCCCCATGGAAAAGAAATGCAAGAAAGCAAAATGGCTGTCTGAGGAGGCCTTACAAATAGCTGTGAAAAGAAGAGAAGCGAAAAGCAAAGGAGAAAAGGAAAGATATAAGCCTCTGAATGCAGGGTTCCAAAGAATAGCAAGGAGAGATAAGAAAGCCTTCCTCAGCGATCAATGCAAAGAAATAGAGGAAAACAACAGAATAGGAAAAACAAGAGATCTTTTCAAGAAAATTAGAGATTCCAAGGGAACATTCCATGCAAAGATGGGCTTGATAAAGGACAGAAATGGTATGGACCTAACAGAAGCAGAAGATATTAAGAAGAGGTGGCAAGAATACACAGAAGAACTGTACAAAAAAGATCTTCATGACGAAGATAATCATGATGGTGTGATCACTCACCTGGAGCCAGACATCTTGGAATGTGAAGTCAAGTGGGCCTTAGAGAGCATCACTACGAACAAAGCTAGTGGAGGTGATGGAATTCCAGTTGAGCTATTTCAAATCCTGAAAGTGCTGTGAAAGTGCTGCCCTCAATATGCCAGCAAATTTGGTAAACTCAGCAGTGGCCACAGGACTGGAAAAGGTCAGTCTTCATTCCAATCCCAAAGAAAGGCAATGCCAAAGGATGCTCAAACTACCATACAATTGAACTCATTTCACAAGCTAGTAAAGTCATGCTCAAAATTCTCCAAGCGAGGCTTCAGCGGTATGTGAATGGTGAACTTCCAGATATTCAAGCAGGTTTTAGAAAAGGCAGAGGCACCAGAGATCAAATTGCCAACATCCGCTGGATCATGGAGAAAGCAAGAGACTTCCAGAGAAACATCTATTTCTGCTTCATTGACTATGCCAAAGCCTTTGACTGTGTGGATCACAATTAACTGTGGACAATTCTGAAAGAGATGGGAACACCAGACCATCTGACCTGTCTCTTGAGAAACCTGTATGCAGGTCAGGAAGCAACAGTTAGAACTGGACATGGAACAACAGACTGGTTCCAAATAGGAAAAGGAGTACGTCAAGGTGGTATAATGTCACCCTGCTTATTTAACTTATATGCAGAGTACATCATGAGGAACGCTGGGCTGGAAGAAGCACAAGCTGGAATCAAGATTGGCGGGAGAAATATCAATAACCTCAGATATGCAGATGACACCACCCTTATGGCAGAAAGTGAAGAGGAACTCAAAAGCCTCTTGATGAAAGTGAAAGAGGAGAGTGAAAAGGTTGGCTTGAAGCTCAACATTCAGAAAACTAAGATCATGGCATCTGGTCCCATCACTTCATGGGAAATAGATGGGGAAACATTGGAGACAGTATCAGACTTTATTTTTTGGGGCTCCAAAATCACTGCAGATGCTGATTGCAGCCATGAAATTAAAAGACACTTGCTCCTTGGAAGGAAAGTTATGACCAACCTAGATAGCATCTTAAAAAGCAGAGACATTACTTTGTCAACCAAGGTCCTTCTAGTCAAGGCTATGGTTTTTCCAGTGGTCATGTATGGATGTGAGAGTTGGACTGTGAAGAAAGTTGATCACCGAAGAATTGATGCTTTTAAACTGTGGTGCTGGGAAAGACTCTTGAGAGTCCCTTGGACTGCAAGGAGATCCAACCAGTCCATTCTAAAGGAGATCAATCCTGGGTGTTCATTGGAAGGACTGATGCTGAAGCTGAAACTCCAATACTTTGGCCACCTCATGCATCGAGTTGACTCACTGGAAAAGAGTCTGATGCTAGGAAGAATTGGGGGTGGGAGTAGACGGGGATGACAGAGAATGAGATGGCTGGATGGCATCACCGACTCGATGGACATGAGTTTGAGTGAACTCCGGGAGTTGGTGATGGACAGGGAGGCCTGGCGTGCTGTAATTCATGGGGTCGCAAAGAGTCGGATACGACTGAGCGACTGAACTGAATTGAACTGAATCTGAATGTCATCTCTGAATTTTGGTGCTAATCTCTGCTGAATTTCTGTCCTCATTTCAGCAGGTCGTGGTTGCTTAGAAAGTTGCAAAACATGTCCCTTTCTAAACAGTCTCTTGAAATGAGGCTTCTCACAGATTCAGTTGAGACTTTCCCACTTTGTGCAAGTGGGCGCATTTTATCAGTTTTCCTTTTCACGACAAGAAAGCTCGCAGAGACTGGGAGCCTCCTGTCGCCGCAGCTCATTTCCCTGCAGGTTCAAACCCCAGCTGGGTTCCCTCAACCCTCTGCACCTTCCTTCAGTGAGCTGACCCTTCCCTTCCAGCTCCAGAGCATTACCTATGCAGAATAAGCTGCTGGCAGGAGATTTTGGCATTTCTTTACCAAAAATAAGAATACATTTTGTCTGTCCTTTATCACAAATTAAACTCTTGTGGAATAATTGAGGGCTTGCAAAGTAGAATGCAAACCAGTTCCGACTATTTGCAACCCCATGAACCACAGCACGCCAGGCTTCTCTGTCCATCACCAACCACGGGACTTTACCCAAGCTCATATACACGGAATCAGTGATACCATCCAACCATCTCATCCTGTGTTGTCCCCTTCTCCTCCTGCCCTCAATCTTTCCCAGCATCAGGATCTTTTGAAATGAGTCAGCTCTTCGCATCAGGTGGCCAACATATTGGAGCTTCAGCTTCAACATCAGTCCTTCCAATGAACACCCAGGACTGATCTCCTTTTAGGATGGACTGGTTGGATCTCCTTGAAGTCCAAGGGACTCTCAAGAGTCTTCTACAACACCGCAGTTCAAAAGCATCAATTCTTCATCGCTCAGCTTTCTTTATAGTCCAACTCTCACATTCACACATGACTGCTGGAAAAACGATAGCCTTGACTAGATGGACCTTTGTTGACAAAGTAATGTCTCTGCTTTTTAATATGCTATCTAGGTTGGTCATAATTTTCTTTCCAAGGAGTAAGCGTCTTTTAATTTCATGGTTGCAATCACCATCTGTAGTGATTTTGGAGTCCAAAAATATAAAGTCAGCCACTGTTTCCCCATCTATTTGCCATGAAGTGATGGAACTGGATGCCATGATCTTAGTTTTCTGAATGTTGAGGTTTAAGCCAGCTTTTTCATTCTCCTCTTTCACTTTCACCAAGAGGCTCTTTAGTTCTTCTTCACTTTCTGCCATAGGGTGGTGTCATTTGCATATCTGAGGTTATTGATATTTCTCCCGGCAATCTTGATTCCAGCTTGTGCTTCCTCCAGACCAGCATTTCTCATGATATGCTCTGCATATAAGTTAAATAAGCAAGGTGATAATATACAGCCTTGAGTTTCTCCTTTTCTTATTTGGAACCAGTCTGTGGTTCCATGTCCAGTTCTTACTGTTGCTTCCTGACCTGCATACAGGTTTCTCAAGAGGCAGGTCAAGTGGTCTGGTATTCCCATCTCTTTCAGAATTTTCCACAGTTTATTGTGATCGACACAGTCAAAGGCTTTGGCATAGTCAATAAAGCAGAAATAGATGTTTTTCTGGAACTCTCTTGCTTTTTCCATGATCCAGTAGATGTTGGCAATTTGATCTCTGGTTCCTCTGCTTTTTCTAAAACCAGCTTGAACATCTGGAAGTTCACAATTCACGTATTGCTGAAACCTGACTTGGAGAATTTTGAGCATTACTTTATTAGCATGTGAGGCAGTGCAATTTGAGGTAGTTTGAGCATTGTTTGGCATTGCCTATCTTTAGGATTGAAATGAAAACTGACTTTTCTAGTCCTGTGGCCTCTGCTGAGTTTTCCAAATTTGCTGGTATGTTGAGTGCAGCACTTTCACAGCATCATCTTTTAGGATGTGAAATAGCCTAACTGGAATTGCATCACTTTCAATAACTTTGTTCGTAGTGATGCTCTCTAAGGCCCACTTGACTTCACATTCTGGGATGTCTGGTTCTAAGTGAGTGATCACACCATCATGATTATCTGGATCGTGAAGATCTTTTTCGTACAGTCCTTCTGTGTGTTCTTGCCACCTCTTCTTAATATCTTCTGCTTCTGTTAGGTTCGTACCATTTCTGTCCTTCATCTGACTGGAAAAGCCAAACCTGGCTGGTCTACCTCCCAGGAGAGTCACGACACCCTCACGCCTCACACCCAGCTCCCCCAGATGCGTTCTGACCTTCCCTTCATGGGTCCACATAGCTCAGTTAAGAGCAGCTATGAGGAACACTAAGAGTACGAGAGGGTTCCTGGCTGAAGGGCTCGTGTCTGTGGGAAGACACTTTGAATGGAAAAGTCCCTCCTGGAGTCAGAGTTGTACCACTCTGTGCAAAGGGCCGGGAGAAACTGGAGGGATTCCCCAACTCTGTACCTGGGACATCAGTGGAACCAATGCTGGAATGAGATGCTGCCCCTGACTTCAGGGAAACTACAGACTCTGGAGCCTCCCCCTGACCAAAGTGCATGAATTCAGAACCCAGATGCTGCTATAAAAGTCAGTTGGTCACCCTCTCCCTTACCACCAGCAAAGCCACCGCCCATGTGACAGGTGAGGACACCCAGGCGTGTGAGTGTCCTTCACCCACAGGAGTAAGGCCCATAGGGCAGAACCAGGAGCAGAGTCTGTTTTTCCTCCATGTCTGCAAAGTCCAGGTGCCCGTGACAGTGCGTTTCTCACCTCTCGTGTGCTGGGGAAAACTGATCTCATTGCTGATCGCTTCCCACAAAAATCTCCTCTGCAGATCTGAGTGAACTGAGCCCTGGCGAATCCCCAGACACAGGGCACTGGAGACCTGCGCTTTAGCTCCTCTTCTTAGTACTGTTGCAAGGTCAGGTTTCTGGTGATTCACCAGGCACAGCCTGGTGTCTCCTCTGAAACCAGTGTCGGAACTGCCTCGTCTGAATATGTCAAACCACCCAGTGGGCCCCGGAGACTGACCCATCCACTGCAGGAAGGAAGTCTTTCTGTGATGCCTGCTAAGTGTCAGACTTGGGTTGAATGCTGGGCATGCAGACGTGGGCAAGGCAAAGGCTGCCCTCAAGTAGCCCAGTGTCTTCCAAATTACCAGCTGGCCAAGGGGGCAGAGGAGCATGGAGGGGAACTGACTTGTCAAGCACCTCTGCTGGAGGTGGGCTGCCTGAACTCTTGCTTCTGATGACTGGCAACATCAGTGTACATGGTAGTCAGTTAATGATAGCTGTTAAGTATCCAAGCTGAGCAAAAATTAGGCTCAAATGACCAATGGTTATCACTGAACATATCTGTGGGAAAAAGACTTTTCTTTACTTTATGGGTGCAGTAACAGTCCAGGTTGCCTTCAGGACTGGACAAAGTGGGTGTGGATGACCTGGACTGCGGTGTGGACCTTCAGAAGCCAGGTTCGCCTGTCTGTAGGTGGGAGAACTCTGACAAGACTTGAGTCTACGCTCTTAACTAACTTGTCTATTCTATGAACATGGGATTGTGATGTCCAGGGCTAAGAGGTAAAATCTAATCTGTTAATTGGAGAAAGGAACCTTCTTGGATGAAGTCAAGTGTCAGTTGCTCAGTCATGTCCGACTCTTTGCAACCCTATGGACTGTAGCCCACCAGGCTCCTCTGTCCATGGAATTCTCCAGGCAAGAATACTGGAGTGAGTAGACATGCCGTCCTTCAGGGCATCTTCCCAACCGAGGCATCGAAGCCATGTTTCTTAAGTCTCCTGCATTGCAGGTGGATTCTTTACCACTAGCACCACCTGGGAAGCCTCTATGTATGTGGCCCATGGCATATTCTAGGCTTTTTGTTTGTATTACCATTTGGTTCCAGAACAGCTCTTTCAGAGGAAGATGCCAACGACCAGCTAATAAGTGAAGAACTCCACTCAGCTAGCCAGTGTTGCTGCTAAGATGAACGCTGAGGTTCACTGCCCTTTATAACTAAGAAATATATGTATTTGAGCAGCCACATGGATGGACTGTGCCTGCTGTCAGTCCTGGCAATACCTTAGGCAATTCTGTACCTCACTCACTCATCTGTGAATTGGGGATATAGTACCTTCTTCACAGTGTTATTTTAAAGACTAAAGGAGTCACTACATATAAAACACTTAGAACAATGACTGACGTGGTGATCGTGGTGTAATTATGACATTGTTGCTATTCTTATTATCACACTGGTACTGCCAAATAGGGACTAGTCAGAAAAGCATCACAGAGAAGACGCTGGAATGGAGCCTTGCAGGAAATGCAGAGGTTTAGAGGAGACTAGGTGGGCAGGGCATCGAGGGGGAAGAGGGGTAAGCAGGCCCAAATTTGTGAAACAATACAGTTTCTCTTCTAAAGAACAAGGCGTTTGTGAGGTGTGTGTTGGGTGATAAGAGATCGTCTGAACAGGTGTTTGATTTTGTGCCCAGGGTTTCAATTTTGTCATGTGGGGAACAGAGAGCGACTTGAGGATATTAATCAGAAGAGGGCCAAGATCAAAACTGTATGGGAATCCTTGGGTGGAGGTGAGGAGGGCAGTGCTGAAAGTGTTAACATGGCAATGGGAGTTGGCGGGAGATGCTTCAGCAGGTGCTCTTGAAGAGACCTGCTGAGGAATCAGATATGGCAGTCTGAGGGAGTTGAGTGTGAAATTACTTCCCTTTAAAAGAAGCGCTCTGCTTGTTCTACATCCTTGAGTCCAAAAGGAAAAAGCAGGAAGCTCTGTATCCACCAAGCGTCAGGAGCCGTAGGGGATCAGCTCCTGGTCACCCCGATAGCCCACAGTCAGGTGGCACCCCCACGTCACAGATCCTGCACCAAGAACTGAGGCCTCTGCCCTCGGGATCCACACCCAACACTTGGTGAGTCACTCCTGCTTACATTCAGTGGACTGACTATGAGGGGTGAGGGGAAGTGACACAGATTGGTGGTCAGAAGGAGGGCAGAAGCAGGCAGACCAAGGGGCATGTTAGAGTCCCACCAGCCAGAGTCCTCCAGTCTGAGTCAAGATTTGATCAAGTTCAAAAAAACAGAAGACTTAAAGTGTAGCCTGTCCTCATTGGGATTATAATAAAAGTCTCATTTCTTTGCATTTTGTAAGGTGTACATCCAAATAAATATCATCTTTCTTAGGAAGCTGCACAGCTTGATCTGATGGGAGGACATTGCTCAGAAGAATTTAGGATATTCCTTGCAGTATGACCTTCTTGAACCAGGCTCCCAAGGAATCGGTAGTTCTTCCCATAATAATAGACTTGATTGTTGACAGTTATTGTAATCATCAAACTTAAAATACCTTTATTACAAAATTTAGCTCTAAGTGATCTTTTGAACTTTTTAAAAAGCAGAGTGAACATCTAAAAAAGATAATTGACAACTTTGAGGTTATTGAAGAGAACAGGCCACAGCCTCTGAACCTCACAATTTCCCAAGGCATATATCCTGTCCATGACTACTTTGTCCTTCATTTATTCAGCAAATTTTCACTGACCACTTATTGTGAATAAGACACTGTACATTTTTCCTTTGTGGGATACAGAGTTGTATAAAATGGGTTCCTAAGATCCACATGTAGTTGAAAAGAGAAGACATGAATGTATCATTAGAACTCCAATCAGAACTTAATCACATTGGTTAAAATTCATCACAGAACTACCAGCTCACAATACCAACAGATAATAAGAAGTATTATCACAAGTGTGAGAGACAGTACAATACAGGAACCATGGGAAATGTACTCATAAGAGCCTTGACCGCAACCTGGTCCAGATCCAGCTTGAACACACACAGTGATGAATGCAACAGCCAGTATATGTATCACTATTTCTCTTGTAGTTTGCCTAACCTCACAGAAATGATAAAACTAAGCTCCTTCCTTCACATTCATACTTTGTATTCTGTGATTATGCTAAACATATAAAAACCTCACCCAGGGTGTTGCATATGGGGTGTAAAAGTTTTGCTATAGCTCAAAGGCAGAAGAGAAGCAAAAGGCAAAGGAGAAAAGGAAAGATATACCCATCTAAGTGTAGAGTTCCAAAGAATAGCAAGGAGAGACAAGAAAATCTTCCTAGGAGAACAATGGAAAGAAACAGAGGAAGACAATAGAATGGGAAAGACTACAGATCTCTTCAAGAAAAGTAGAGATACCAAGGGAAAATTTCATGCAAATATAGCCACACTAAAGGACAGAAATGGTATGGACATAAAAGAAGCAGAAGATATTAAGTAGAGGTGGCAAGAATACACAGAAGAACTATACAAAAATGATCTTCATGACCCAGATAAACACGATGGGTGCTCACCTAGAGCCAGACATCCTGGAATGCGAAGTCCAGTGGGCCTTAGGAAGCATCACTATGAACAAAGCTAGTGGAGGTGATGGAATTCCAGCTGAGCTATTTCCAATCTTAAAAGATGATGCTGTCAGTTTTTCACCATTGAGGATAATGTTTGCTGTGGGTTTGTCGTATGTAACTTTTATTATGTTGAGATATGTCCCTTCTATTCCCACTTTCTGGAGAGTTTTTATCATAAATGGATGTTGTATTTTGTCAAAGGCTTTCTCTGCATCTATTGAGATAATCATATGATTTTTATTTTTCAGTTTGTTAATGTGGTGTATTACGTTGATTGATTTGAGGATACTGAAGAATCCTTGCATTCCTGGGATAAAGCCCACTTGGTCATGATGTATGATCTTCTTAATATGTTGTTGGATTCTGATTGCTAGAATTTTGTTAAGGATTTTTGCACCTCTGTTCATCAGTGATATTGGCCTGTAGTTTTCTTTTTTGTGGGGTCTTTACCAGGTTTTGGGATTAGGGTGATGGTGGCCTCATAGAATGAGTTTGGAAGTTTTCCTTCCTCAGCAATTTTCTGGAACAGTTTGAGTAGAATAGGTGTTAGCTCTTCACTAAATTTTTGGTAGAATTCAGCTGTGAAGCTGTCTGGACCTGGGCTTTTGTTTGCTGGAAGCTTTCCGATTACTTCCTCTATTTCCGTGCTTGTGATGGGTCTGTTCAGATTTTCTATTTCTTCCTGGTTCAGTTTTGGAAAGTTGTACTTTTCTAGGAATTTGTCCATTTCTTCCAGGTTATTCATTTTATTGCCATATAATTGCTGATAGTATTCTCTAATAATCCTTTGTATTTCTGTGTTGTCAGTTGTGATCTCTCCATTTTCATTTCTAATTTTATTGATTTGGTTCTTCTCCCTTTGTTTCTCGATGAGTCTCGATAGTGGTTTGTCAATTTTATTTACCTTCTCAAAGAACCAGCTTTTGGCTTTGTTGATTTTTGCTATGGTCTCTTTTGTTTCTTTTGCATTTATCTCTGCCCTAATTTATATGATTTCTTTCCTTCTGCTAACCCTGGGGTTCTTCATCTCTTCCTTTTCTATTTTCTTTAGATGTAGAGTTAGGTTATTTAGTTGACTTTTTTCTTGTTTCTTGAGGTGTGCCTGTATTGCTCTGAACTTCCCCCTTAGCACTGCTTTTACAGTGTTGCAGAGGTTTTGGGTTGTTGTGTTTTCGTTTTCATTCATTTCTATGCATATTTTGATTTCTCTTTTGATTTCTTCTATGATTTGTTCATTATTCAGCAGCGTGTTGTTCAGCCTCCATATGTTGGCATTTTTAATCGTTTTTCTCCTGTAATTGAGATCTAATCTTACTGCATTGTGGTCAGAAAAGATGCTTGGAATGATTTCAATTTTTTTGAATTTACCAAGGCTAGATTTATGGCCCAGGATGTGATCTACCCTGGAAAAGGTTCCGTGTGTGCTTGAGAAAAAGGTGAAATTCATTGTTTTATGGTGAAATGTCCTATAGATATCTATGAGGTCTAACTGGTCTATTGTATCATTTAAAGTTTGTGTTTCCTTGTTAATTTTCTGTTTAGTTGATCTATCCATAGATGTAAGTGGGGTATTAAAGTCTCCGACAAGGGTGCCCACTCTCACCACTACTATTCAACATCGTTCTGGAAGTTTTGGCTACAGCAATCAGAGCAGAAAAAGACATAAAAGGAATACAAATTGGAAAAGAAGAAGTAAAATTTTCACTGTTTGCGGATGACATGATCCTCTACACAGAAAACCCTAAAGACTCTACCAGAAAACTAGAGCTAATCAATGAATACAGTAATGTTGCAGGATATAAAATCAACATACAGAAATCCCTTGCATTCCTATACACTAATAATGAGAAAATAGAAAGAGAAATTAAGGAAACTATTCCATTCACTGTTGCAACGAAAAGAATTAAATACTTAGGAATATATCTACCTAAGGAAACAAAAGACTTGTACATAGAAAACTATAAAACACTACTGAAAGTAATCAAAGAGGACACTAATAGATGGAGAAATATACCATGTTCGTGGATTGGAAGAATAAATATTGTGAAAATGAGTATACTACCCAAACTAATTTATACATTCAATGCAATCCCTATCAACCTACCAATGATATTTTTCACAGAACTAGAACAAATAATCTGACAATTTGTATAGAAATACAAAAAACCTCGAAGAGCCAAAGCAATATTGAAGAAGAAAAATGGAACTGGAGGAATTAACCTGCCAGACTTCAGGCTCTACTACAAAGCCACAGTCATCAAGACAGTATGGTACTGGCATAAAGACAGAAATATAGATCAATGGAACAAAATAAAAAGCCCAGAGATAATCCCACGCACCTATGGACACCTTATCTTCGAGAAAGGAGGCAAGAATATAAAATGGACAAAAGACAGTCTCTTTAACAAGTGGTGCTGGGAAAACTGGTCAGCCAGTTGTAAAAGAATGAAACTAGAACACTTCCTAACACCATACACCAAAATAAATTCAAAATGGATTAGAGAGCTAAATGTAAGACCAGATCCTATAAAACTCCTAGAGGAGAACGTAGGCAAAACACTCTCTGACATAAATCACAGCAGGATCCTCCAAGACCCACCTCCCAGAATATTGGAAATAAAAGCAAAAATAAAGAAATGGGACCTAGTTAAAATCAAAAGCTTCTGCACAGCAAAGGAAACTCTAAGCAAGGTGAAAAGACTGCCTGCAGAATGGGAGAAAATAATAGCAAATGAAGCAACTGATAAAGGATTAATCTCCAAAATATACAAGCAGCTCCTGCAGCTCAATTCCAGAAAACTAAGTGACCCAAACAAAAATGGGTCAAAGAACTAAACAGACATTTCTCCAAAGAAGACATACAGATGGCTAACAAACACATGAAGAAATGCTCAACATCCCTCATAATCAGAGAAATGCAAATCAAAACCACAATGAGATACCATTTTACACCACTCAGAATGGCTGCTATCCAAAAGTCTACATGCAATAAATGCTGGAGAGGGTGCGGAGAAAAGGGAACCCTTTTCCACTGTTGGTGGGAATGCAAACTAGTACAGCCACTATGGAGAATAATGTGGAGATTCCTCAAAAAACTGGAAATAGAACTGCCATATGATCCAGCAATCGCACTCGTGGACATACACACCGAGGAAACCAGAATTGAAAGAGACACATGTACTCCAATGTTCGTCCACCACTGTTTATAATAGCCAGGACACGGAAGCAACCTAGATGTTCATCTGCAGACGAATGGATAAGAAAGCTGTGGTACATATGCACAATGGAGTATTACTCAGCAATTAAAAAGAATACATTTGAATCAGTTCTAATGAGGTGGATGAAACTGGAGCCTATTATACAGAGTGAAGTAAGCTAGAAAGAAAAACATCAATGCAGTATACTAACGCATATATATGGAATTTAGAAAGATGGTAACCTGAACCCTGTATACGAGACTGCAAAAGAGACATAGGCATATAGAACAGTCTTTGGGACTCTGTGGGAGAGGGTGAAGGTGGGATAATTGGGGAGAACGGCTTTGTAGCATGTATATTATCATAAGTGACCAGTCTAGGTTCAACGCATGATACAGGATGCTTGGGGCTGGTGCACGGGGATGACATGGAGGGAGGATATGGGGAAGACCTACAGGTGGCTAACAAACACATGAAAAGATGCTCAACATCACCCATAATCAGAGAAATGCAAATCAAAACCACAATGAGATACCATTTCATGCCAGTCAGAATGGCTGCTATCCAAATTTCTACAAGCAATAAATGTTGGAGAGGATGTGGAGAAAAGGGAACCCTCTTACACTTTTGGTGGGAATGCAAACTAGTACAGCCACTATGGAGAACAGCGTGCAGATTCCTTAAAAAACTGGAAAAAGGACTGCCATACGACCCAGCAATCTCACTCCTGGGGGTGCACACCGAGGAAACCAGAATTGAAAGAGACACATGTTCTCCAATATTCGTTCAGCACTGTTTATAATAGCCAGGACATGAAGGCAACTTAGATGTCCATCTGCAGACGAATGGATAAGAAAGCTTTGGTACATATACACAATGGAGTATTATTCAGCAGTTAAAAAGAATACATTTGAATCTGTTCTAATGAGGTGGGTGAAACTGGAACCTATTATACAGAGTGAAGTAAGCCAGAAAGAAAAACAACAATACAGTATATTAATGCATATATATGGAATTTAGAAGATGGTAACAATAACCCTGTTTATGAGGCAGCAAATGAGACACAGATGTATAGAACATTCTTTTGGACTCTGTGGGAGAGGGCGAACGTGGGATGATTTGGGAGAATGGCATTGAAACATGTATATTATCATATGTGAAACAAATTGCCAGTCTAGGTTCAATGCATGATACAGGGTGCTCAAGGCTGGTGCACTTGGATGACCCAGAGTGATGATATGTGAAGGGAGGTGGAAGGGGGGATTCAAGATGGGGAACATGTGTACATCCAGGGCAGATTCATGTCGATGTATGGCAAAACCTACAATATTGTAAATTAATTAGCCTCCAATTAAAATAAATAAATTTTAAAAAAAGAAGAGTTTAGGTTTAAATGTTTTTTTTTTTAAACTCTGTACTCGAGAGGTCATGTTAAAAATATTAGCACACTATCTTTTTGCTGTTATTCCATTTTAAAGATTTTTTTAAGATAACAGAGCCATTGCGTATTATATTTATAAAATATAAAACATTTAGGATAAAGATAGTAAACAGAATTGAATGTTAAAAAAGAAAAGATGCCTTGAATGATTTCATTTTTTACTTTTTTTAATTTATGAAGGCAAGATTTATGGCCCAGGATGTGATCTATCCTGGAGAATGTTCTGTGTGCACTTGAGAAATAGGTGAAATTCATTGATTGGGGGTGAATGTCCTATAGATATTATTTAGGTTTAACTGATCCATTGTATCATTTCAAGTTTGTGTTTCCTTACTAATTTTCTGTTTAGCTGATCTAGCCATAGGGGTGAGTGGGTTATTAAAGTCTCCCACTATTATTGTGTTACTGTTAATTTCCCCTTTCATACTTGTTATATTTGCCTTGCATATTGCAGTGCTCCTATGTTGGGTGCACAAATATTAATAATTGTTATATCTTCTTCTTGGATTGATCCTTTGATCATTTTGTAGTGTCCTTCTTTGTTTCCACGGCCTTTATTTCAAAGTCTATTTTATCTGATATGAGTATCGCTACTCCTGCTTTCTTTATCATTATGTAGTATCCTTCTTTGTCTGTTTCCATGGTCTTTCAAAGTCTATTTTATCTGATATGAGTATTGCTACTCCTGCTTTCTTTTGTTCTCTATGTGTATGAAATATCTTTTTCCAGCCCTTCCCTTTCAGTCTTCACTCCAGCCTTCACTTCCACTCTCCATTTGCATGAAATATGTTTTTCCAGAACTTCACTTCCAGGAACAAACTTTCAGTTTTAGACCCTTTGTTTGAGGTCTGTCTCTTGTGGACAGCATATATTTGGGTCTTGTTTTCATATCTGTTCAGCCTGTATTTGTCTTTGGTTGGGGCATTCAACCTATTTACATTTAAGGTAACTATTGATGAGTATGATCCCATTGCCATTTACATTGTTGTTTTGGGTTCAAATTTATACAGCTTTTCTGTGTTTCCTGTCTGGAAAAGATCTTTTAGGATTTGTTGAAGAACTGGTTTGTTGGTGCTGAATTCTCTGAGCTTTTACTTGTCTGTAAAGCTTTTTATTTCTCCTTCATGTCTGAATGAGACCCTTGCTGGGTAGAGTAATCTGGGTTGTAGGTTTTTCTCTTTCATCTCTTTAAGTATGTCCTGCCATTCACTCTGGCCTGAAGAGTTTCCATTGAAAGATCAACTGTTATCCTTACAGGAATCCCTTTTGTGTTATTTGTTGTTTTTCCCTTGCTGCTTTTAATATTTGTTTTTTGTGCTTGATCTTTGTTAATTTGACTGATATTTGTCTTGGGGTCTTTCGCCTTGGGTTTATCCTGTTTGGTACTCTGGGTTTCTTAACGTGGGTGGTTATTTCCTTCCCCATTTTAGGGAAGTGTTCAACTATTATCTCCTCAAGTATTTTCTCATGATCTTTCTTTTGTCTTCTTCTTCTGGGACTGCCATTATTCGAATGTTGGGGCATTTACAATTGTCCCAGAGGTCTCTGAGTTTGTCCTCATTTCATTTAATTCTTTTTTTTTTCTTTTTTCCTCTATGCTTCATTCCTTTCCACCATTCTATCTTCCACATCACTCATCCTATCCTCTGCCTCTATTATTCCACAGTTGGTTGCCTCCAGTATCCTTTTCGTCCCAGTTATTGCATTATTCATTATTGATTGACTTTTTGTTACTTCTCCTAGGCCCTTGCTAAACATTTCTTGCATCTTCTCAATCCTTGTTTCTAGTCTACTTACCTGTAACTCCATTTTGTTTTCAAGATTTTGGATCATGTTTACTATCATTATTCTGAATTCTCTTTCAGATAGACTTACTATTTGCTCCTCTTTTGTTTGGTTTGGTGGGCATTTGTCATGCTCCTTTCAGTTCAGTTCAGTTCAGTCACTCAGTCGTGTCCGACTCTCCGCGACCCCATGAATCACAGCACGCCAGGCCTCCGTGTCCATCACCAACTCCCGGAGTACACTCAAACTCATGTCCACAGAGTCGGTGATGCCATCCAGCCATCTCATTCTCTGTCGTCCCCTTCTCCTCCCGCCCCCAACCTTTCCCAGCATCAGAGTCTTTTCCAGTGAGTCAACTCGTCGCATGAGGTGGCCAAAGTATTGCAGTGTCACCGTGCTTATTTAACTTATATGCAGAGTACATCATGAGGAACGCTGGGCTGGAAGAAGCACAAGCTGGAATCAAGATTGCTGGGAGAAATATCAATAACCTCAGATATGCAGATGACACTACCCTTATGGCAGAAAGTGAAGAGGAACTCAAAAGCCTCTTGATGAAAGTGAAAGAGGAGAGTGAAAAGGTTGGCTTGAAGCTCAACATTCAGAAAACAAAGATCATGGCATCTGGTCCCATCACTTCATGGGAAATAGATGGAAAAACAGTGGAAACAGTGTCAGACTTTGTTTTTTTGGGCTCCAAAATCACTGCAGATGCTGATTGCAGCCATGAAATTAAAAGACGCTTGCTCCTTGGAAGGAAAGTTATGACCAACCTTGATAGTATATTAAAAAGCAGAGACATTACTTTGCCAACCAAGGTCCGTCTAGTCAAGGCAATGGTTTTTCCTGCGGTCATGTATGGATGTGAGAGTTGGACTGTGAAGAAAGCTGATCGCCGAAGAATCGATGCTTTTGAACTGTGGTGTTGGAGAAGACTCTTGAGAGTCCCTTATACTGCAAGGAGATCCAACCAGTCCATTCTAAAGGAGATCAATCCTGGATGTTCATTGGAGGGACTGATGCTAAAGCTTTACCTGATGCCTATTTCTATGCCTTTTCATTTTGTTTAGATTTCTGTGTTTGGGCTGGCCTTTGTATATGCTGGAAGTTTGTGGCTCCTCTTTGTTGTGGAGGTTGCTCCCTGTGGGTGGGGTTGGACTACTGGCTTGTCAAGATTTCCTGGACAGGGAAACCTGCATCTGTGTTCTGGTGGGTGGGGCTGGATATCTTCTCGCTGGAGTGCAATGAAGTGTCCAGTAGTGTGTTTTGGGGTGTCTGTGGGTTTGGGGTGACTTTAGGCAACCTGTATTTAAATGCTCAAGGCTATATTCCTGCATTGCTGGAGAATCAGCGTGGTATGTCTTGTTCTGGAATTTCTTTGCTCTTTGGTGAACTTTGGTTTCAGTGCAGGTATGGAGCCTTTTGGATGAACTCTTATTGATTAATGTTCCCTGGAGTCAGGAGTTTTCTGCTGTTCTCAAGTTTTGGGTTAAAGCCTCTTGCCTCTGACTCTCATTCTTTTTTTTTTTTTTTTGCTTTTATTTTTTTAATTAATTAATTTATTTTTTATTGGAGGCAAAGTATTTTACAATATTATATTGGTTGGTTTTGCCATATATTGACATGAATTTGCCCCGGGCGTACATAAGTTCCCCCTCCTGAACCCCCCTCCCACCTCCCTCCTCCCTTTATCCTCCCTCTGGGTCATCCCCGCACACCAGCTCCGAGCATCCTATAACACGCATCGACCCTGAACTGGTGATTCGTTTCACATATGACAACATACATATTTCAGTGCCATTCTCCCAAATCATCCCACCCTCACCCTCTCCATTCTTACAGTAAGCTCAAGACTTCTCCATCCATATAGCACAGATAATAAAACATCTAGCTTAATGGTGAAAAGATTCTCCACAGTGAGCGGCATCCAAAGAGGTTCACAGAGTTACACGGAGAAGAGAGGACTGAGAAGAGTGAGAGTGGTGACCAGATAAGACAAGGGGAAGTCAAAAGGGGAGAGAGAAATCTATCCAGTAATGAATTCCCTAAGTGCTCTCCACAGTCTGGAACACCCAGAAACGTTCACGGAGTAACATAGAGAAGAGAAGAGGGAGGGAAGAGATAGAGGTGGCCTGGGGAGAGAAAGGAGAGTCAAAAGGGGAGAAAGCAATCAAGCCAGTAATCACACCCCTACGTAAAAATGGGCACTGAAGATTAGATTCTTAAAGGTAAAACATTGATAACAAATACCAAAAAGCAAACTTAAAACTCTAGAGTAGAGTTTAGACCTTCAAAAATACAATATTAAAAACACGAAACAAAATCAAGCACAAAATTATGGTTTATAAATATATATGAAATTTGCTTAAAAGTAGGGTCTTTTGTTGCAAGGTAATAGGTTATAAACATGAAAATTAAAGAAGTAATAAAGAATTAAAAATTAAAAAATGGTAAGAGAAAACATATATCTAGGAATTGGTCTGGAGCTGCTTAAGGCAGTGTGGGGTCAGTTCAGTTTCAGATAGTTCCTCATTCCAGTTCATACTTCTTCTTAAGGACTTTAGGTCCCTTTCCATGTTTAGTCAATGCTAACTACAGGGTTTTAATCTGTTGCACCTGTTACTTCCAAAGCGGTTCCCTCTGCTTTATTTTGGCTTCTTCTCTTTGCAAGTTTCTTCATTGTCTAATTTAGGCCCTGACACAAGGGGGCAAAGGTGGTCACTTATTTAGGCTCACTTGTTCAGTTGTGCTGTGGGGGAGAGAGTCCAGTTCATTTCAGTTCAGTCACTCAGCTGTTTCTGACTCTTTGTGACTCCGTGGACTGCAGCACACCAGACCTCCCTGTCCGTCACCAACTCCCAGAGTTACTCAGACTCATGTCCATTAAGTCAGTGATGCCATCCAACCATCTAATCCTCTGTCATCCCTTTTCTCTTCTGCCTTCAATCTTTCCCTGAATCAGGGTCTTTTCAAATCAGTCAGTTCTTCGTATCAGGTGTCCAAATATTGGAGTTTCACCTTCACCATTAGACCTTCCAATGAACACCTAGGACTGATCTCCTTTAGGATGGACTGGTTGGATCTCCTTGCCATCCAAGGGACTCTCAAGAGTCTTCTCCAACACCACAGTTCAAAAGCATCAATTCATAGGTGCTCAGCTTTCTTTATATTCCAACTTCTCACATCCATGCATGACTACTGGAAAAAATATAGGCTTGACTAGGCAGACGTTTGTGGCAAACCAAAGTCTCTGCTTTTTATTTATTTTTTTTAATTTTTTAAATTTTTTATTGGAGGCTAATTACTTTGCAATAATATATTGGTTGCTTTTTCCATACATGAAACCACCCCGGGTGTACAGGTGTTCCCCTTCTTGAAACCCCCTCCCACCTCCCTCCTCCCCATATCCTCCCTCCAGGCCATCCCCGTGCACCAGCCCCGAACATCCTGTATCATGTGTCTAACCTGGACTGGTGATTCATTTCACATATGATAATATACATGCTACAATGCCATTCTCCCAAATAATCCCACCTTCATCCTCTCCCACAGAGTCCCAAAGACTGTTCTATACACCTATATCTATCAGTGTCCTCTTTGATTACTTTCACCAGTGTTTTATAATTTTCTATGTGCAAGTTTTTTGTTTCTTTAGGTAGATATATTCCTAAGTATTTAATTCTTTTCGTTGCAAGAGTGAATGGAATAGTTTCCTTAATTTCTCTATTTTCTCATTATTAGTGTATAGGAATGCAAGGGATTTCTGTGTGTTGATTTTATATCCTGCAACATTACAGTATTCATTGATTAGCTCTAGTAGTTTTCTGGTAGAGTCTTTAGGGTGCTCTGTGTAAAGGATCATGACATCAGGAACAGTGAAAGTTTTACTTCTTCTTTTCCAATTTGTATTCCTTTTATGTCTTTTTCTGCTCTGATTGCTGTGGCCAAAACTTCCAGAACTATGTTGAATAGTAGTGGTGAGAGTGGGCACCCTTGTCTTGTTCCTGACTTTAGGGGAAATGCTTTCAGTTTTTCACCGTTGAGGATAATGTTTGCTGTGGGTTTGTCACATATAGCTTTTATTATGTTGAGATACGTCCCTTCTATTCCCACTTTCTGGAGGGCTTTTATCATAAATGAATGTTGAATTTTGTTGAAGGCTTTCTCTGCATCTATTGAGATAATCATATGATTTTCATTTTTCAGTTTGTTAATGTGGTATATTACGTTGATTGATTTGCAGATATTGAAGAATCCTTGCATCCCTGGGATAAAGCCCAGTTGGTCATGATGTATGATCTTCTTAATGTGTTGTTGGATTCTGATTGCTAGAATTTTGTTAAGAATTTTTGCATCTCTGTTCATCAGGGATATTGGCCTGTAGTTTTCTTTTCTTGTGGGATCTTTACAAGGTTTTGGGATTAGGGTGATGGTGGCTTCATAGAATGAGTTTGGAAGTTTCCCTTCATCAGCAATTTTCTGGAAGAGTTTGAGTAGAATAGGTGTGAGCTCTTCTCTAAATTTTGGGTAGAATTCAGCTGTGAAGCCGTCTGGACCTGGGCTTTTGTTTGCTGGAAGATTTCTGATTACAGCCTCTAGTTCCGTGCTTGTGATGGGTCTATTAAGATTTTCTATTTCTTCCTGGTTCAGTTTTGGAAAGGTGTACTTTTCTAAGAATTTGTCCATTTCTTCCAAGTTATTCATTTTATTGCCATATAATTGCTGGTAGTATTCTCTAATAATCCTTTGTATTTCTGTGTTGTTGGTTGTGATCTCTCCATTTTCATTTCTAATTTTATTGATTTGGTTCCTCTCCCTTTGTTTCTTGATGAGTCTGGCTAGTGGTTTGTCAATTTTATTTACCTTCTCAAAGAACCAGCTTTTGGCTTTGTTGATTTCTGCTATGGTGTCTTTTCTTTCTTTTGCATTTATCTCTGCCCTAATTTTTACGATTTCTTTCCTTCTACTAACCCTGGGGTTCTTCATTTCTTCCTTTTTTAGTTTCTTTATATGTAGAGTTAGGTTATTTATTTGATTTTTTTCTTGTATCTTGAGGTATGAGTGTATTGCTATGAACCTTCCCCTTAGCACTGTGTTACAGTGTCCCAGAGGTTTTGGGTTGTTGTGTTTTCATTTTCATTCATTTCTATGCATATTTTGATTTCTCTTTTGGTTTCCTCTATGATTTGTTCATTATTCAGCAGCGTGTTGTTCAGCCTCCATATGTTGGCATTTTTATTTTTTTATTTTTTTTTTGAATTTTTAATAGTTTTTCTCCTGTAATTGAGATCTAATCTTACAGCATTGTGGTCAGAAAAGATGCTTGGAATGATTTTAATTCTTTTGAATTTATATTTATGGTCCAGGATGTGATCTATCCTGTGAAAAGTTCCGTGTGTACTAGAGGAAAAGGTGAAATTCATTGTTTTGGGGTGAAATGTCCTATAGAGATCTATTAGGTCTAACTGGTCTATTGTATCATTTAAAGTTTGTGTTTCCTTGTTAATTTTCTGTTTAGTTGATCTATCCATAGGTGTGAGTGGGGTATTAAAGTCTCCCACTATTATTCCGTTGTTATTAATTTCCCCTTTCATACTTGTTAGTTATTGTCTTACATATTGTGGTGCTCCTATGTTGGGTGCATAAATATTTATAATTGCTATATCTTCTTATTGGATTGATCCTTTGATCATTATGTAGTTTCCTTCTTTGTCTCTTTTCATAGGCTTTGTTTTAAAATCTATTTTATCTGATATGAGTATTGCTACTCCTGCTTTCTTTTGGTCTCTATTTGCGTGGAATTGCTTTTTCCAGCCCTTCACTTTCAGTCTGTATTTGTCCCTCGTTTTGCGGTGAATCTCTTGTAGACAACATATATGGGGTTCTTGTTTTTGTATCCATTCAGCCAGCCTTTGTCTTTTGGTTGGAGCATTCAACCCATTTACGTTTAAGGTGATTATTAATAAGTATCCCGTTGCCATTTTCTTTATTGTTTTGGGTTCGAGTTTATATACCCTTTCTGTGTTTCCAGTCTAGATAAATCCTTTAGTATTTGTTGGAGAGCTGGTTTGGTGATGCTGAATTATCTCAACTTTTGCTTGTCTGTAAAGCTTTTGATTTCTCCTTCATATTTGAATAAGATCCTTATTGGGTACAGTAATCTGGGCTGTAGGTTACTTTCTTTCATCACTTTAAGTACGTCTTGTCATTCCCTCCTGGCCTGAAGAGTTTCTGTTGAAAGATCAGCTGTTATCATTATGGAAATTCCCTTGTGTTTTATTTGTTGCTTTTCCCTTGCTGCTTTTAATATTTGTTCTTTGTGTTTGATCTCTGTTAATTTGATGAATATGTGCCTTGGAGTATTTCACCTTGGGTTTATCCTGTTAGGGACTCTCTGTGTTTCTTGGACTTGGGTGATTATTTCCTTCCCTATTTTCGGGAAATTTTCAACTATTATCTCCTCAAGTATTCTCTCATGGTCTTTCTTTTTTTCTTCTTCTTCTGGGACTCCTATGATTCGAATGTTGGGGCGTTTAACATTGTCCCATAGGCCTCTAATATTGTCCTCATTTCTTTTAATTCGTTTTTCTTTTTCCTTCTCTGTTTCATTTATTTCGACAATTCTATCTTCTAACTCGCTTATTCTGTCTGCTGCGTCAGTTATTCTACTGTTTGTTCCCTCCAGAGTCTTTCTGATCTCATCTATTGCATTATTCATTGTATATTGACTCTTTTTATTTCCTTTAATTCCTTATTAAACATTTCTTGCATCTTCTCAGTCCTTTTCTCCACTTTATTTATCTATAGGTCCATTTTGCTTTTCAGATTTTGAATCATTTTCACAATTAAAATTTGAAATTCTTTATCGGGTAGGTTCCCTATATTTTCCTCTTTTGTTTGTGTTGGTGGGCATTTATCCTGTTCCTTTACTTGCTTGGTATTTCTCTGCCTCTTCATCTTGCTTATATTGCTGTGCTTGGGGTGGCCTTTCCGTCTTCTGGCAGTTTGTGGAGTTCTCTTTATTATGTAGTTACTTCATTGTGTGTGGGGTTGGATGGGTGACTTGTCAAGCTTCCCTGGCTGGGAAGTTTTTGTCGGTGTTCTGGTGGGTGGAGCTGGGTTTATTCTCTCTGGAGTGCAATGAAGTGTCCAGTAATGAGTTTGAGATGTCTGTTGGTTTGGAGTGGCTTTGGGCAGCCTGTATATTGAACCTCAGGGCTATTCTCCTGTGTTGCTGGAAAATTTGTGTGGTATGTCTTTCACTGAAACTTGTTGACCCTTGGGTGGTGCCTGGTTTCAGTGTATGTATGGAGGCATTCAATGAGTACCTATCAATTAATGCTCCCTGGAACAGGAGATCTCTGGTGTTCTCAGGATTTGGACTTAAGCCTCTGCCTCTGGTTTTCAGTCTTATTCTTGCAGTAGGCTCAAGCCTTCTCCATCTGTTACTTCCAAGGCCATTCCTTCTGTTAAACCTCTTCTGTTTGCTGGTCTCTTCAGTGTCTAATTCCCGTCCTGACACCAGAGGGCGGTGGTGGACACTTTTTTCTCTCTCTCTCTCTCTCTTTTTTTTTTTCGGCTCACCTGTTCAGTCCTGCTGTGGGGAGGGAGGGACGCTGCTAACAAATGTCACTGGCGTCTGTGGGGAATGCTCGCATTGTCTCTGCTACAATGGAATTGCTCCCTCTTGCGGTTTGTGTGCTTTCCTTGTTTATGCTGCTCAGGCTCTAGGTTGCTCTGCCGGGAGCTGTCTGCAGCCGGCGCTGGGTTGCATGCACTTCCCAGGTCTGATCGGTTCAGGTTCAGGTCCTCGGGTACTTCACATAGGCGCAGACTTGGTTGGGCCTGCATTTTGTGCCTTCCCTTGTCCGAGCAGCTCGGGTGACCAGGCGTTTGGCGAGCGTGGTCGCTGGGACTTATCGCCTTCCCGGTCCCTCCTGCTCGTTTTTTTGCGTGTACAACCGGCACCCCTTCTCAGGAGGATATCAACTGGCCCAAACCCAAGAAGTCTTGGTTAGCAATGAAGCCTGCCTGCAGCTTGGTATGCGAAGTCTCTCTGGGGCCACGGCTGCCCCTTCCGGCGCTGGTTGCCCTCCCCTGCCTGTCCCAGCGGGTGATGGGGGATGGGCCACCTGCAGCCAGCTTGCTCTGCTCAGTCCTTTGTTCTGTGAGCGGGGCTGGCAGAGTCTTAGGTTGGAGCTTTTCACCTTTTCGCAGGCTTTTCGCCTTTTAGCTGAACAGTCTGCTTAGCTATTACCCTGTTAGCACCCTCAGATTGCCCTTGGGGCGTTCAGGCCATTTCCTCTCTCTAAGCGCTGCCATGGCGTCTCCCTGCCCATCCCCTGCTTGCTAGTTGGGGGTGCGAGCGTCTGCGATGCTTCTCCGCTGAGAGTTTCCTCTGGGCACTTAGTCTGTCTGTTTTAATTATTTATTTCTTTTTTCTCCCAGTTATGTGGCCCTCTGAGGATCCAAGGCTTGTCACATACTCGCCGGTGAGTGTTTCCAGGTGTTTGGAAACTTCTCTCTCTCTCTCTTTTTTTTAAGCCTCCCTTCCCAGGACGGAGGTTGGTCCCTCCCTCTTTTGTCTCTCTTTTTATCTCTTATACTATTTCCTACTTCCTTTCAAAGACTATGGGCTGCTTTTCTGGGTGCCTGATTTCCTCTGCCAGTATTCAGAAGTTGTTTTGTGGGATTTACTCAGAGTTCAAATGTTCTTTTGCTGATTTTGTGGGGGAGAAAGTGGTCACTCCATCCTATTCCTCCGCCATCTTCTCTCTGCTTTTTAATGTGCTATCTAGGTTGGTCATAACTTTTCTTTCAAGGAGCAAGTATCTGTTAATTTCTTGGTTGCAATCACCATCTGCAGTGATTTTGGAGCCCCCATAATAAAGTCTCTTTCCACTGTTTCCCCATCTATTTGCCATGAAGTGATTGGACCGGATCTCATGATCTTAGTTTTCTGAATGTTGAGTTTTACGCCAACGCTTTCACTCTCCTCTTTCACTTTCATCAAGAGGCTCTTTAGTTCCTCTTCACTCTCTGCCAGAAGGGTGGTGTCATCTGCATATCTGAGGTTATTGATATTTCTCCCGGCAATATTGATTCCAGCTTGTGCTTCACCTAGCCCAGCGTTCCTTATGATGTATTGTGCATATAAGTTAAATAAACAGGGTAACAATTCACAACCTTGACATACTCCGTTCCCTATTTGGAACCAGTGTGTTGCTCCATATGCAGTTCTAACTGTTACTTCCTGACCTGCATACAGATTTCTCAAGGGGCAGGTCAGGTGGTCTGGTATTTCTGTCTATTTAAGAACACTGCAAACAAATATAACAGGCATGTATGGAGTGTTTGTAGTGTATGTACCACACGGAGTTTACCCCAGGTCATGACTGCCTGTGCGTTAATAGTCTACACAGCTCAGTCTCCAAGTTGCTCTGCAGGGGTGCTCTCCAAAGTAGGCCCTGCATTTCTTGCACTTTCCAGGACTGAGCTGCTCAAGTTCAGGTTCTCAGGCCCTCTGCAAGGGCAGACTTTGTTGGGCATCCATGTTTTTCTCTTCCCAGGCCTGACCTGCTCAGGCCACAGGTGCTTGGGGAACACAGACTCCCATTTTTGCCGTGTATCTTAATCACCTCCCCAGCCCCAGCAGCTTGCTTTCCCAGGTGCGCCATGAAAGCACTGTCTTTGGTGTGCCCTGTGTCTCTTCTGCAGAGCTGATCTCAGGCTGTAACCCCCTGGCAGATGTCAACCATCCAGGATCCCAGGAAGACATAGTTAGCAACTGGGCACCTACTCACAGTTTGGTGGAGGATGCCATCTCTGAGGCTGAGATTGCCCCTTGCCTTCTGGCTCCAGCTGTCACCCACATGTCTCTCTGCCTCCAGCGGGCAAGGAGCCGGTCCAATGCTGCTAGCTCTCCTCTGGTATTTGCTCAGTCCTTTGTTCTGTGAGGGGTCCAGACTGCTCGTTAGATCAGAGCTCTTCTCGGGAAAGTTCTGTGTATCCCTCTCTCAATTTTTTTTAACTCTCTCTGACTATCCTACAGGTTGGGTTGCTGTCTCAAATAAACTCCCTCAGATTGTCCTCAGGGCATTCAGGCCCAGTCCTTACACTAAGCATGCAGTCTATGCCTTCCTTCCCAGCCCCCACTCACTTGTGGTGTATTTGAGCATCTGGGGTACTTCTCCGCTGACAGTTGCGCTTAAGTGCATATTCTCTGTTATTTTTGTTTTCTTTCTCCCAGTTATGTTGCCCTCTGAGATTCCAAACCTCCCCAGAGACCCGCCTGTGAGAGGGATTCCTGCTGTTTGGAAACATCTACTCCTTCACGAATCCCTCCCCAGGACGGGTCTCCTTTCCTAACTCTTTTGCCTCTCTTTTTGGTTTTTGTATTTTGTCCTACCTTTTGGAAGAGAATAAACTGCCTTTCTGGGTGCCTAGTGTCCTCTGCTAGAGTTCAGAAGCTGTTTGGTGTAAGTTGCTCAGCATTCAAATGATCTTTTGATGAATCTGTGTGGGAGAAAGTTGTCTCCCCGTCCTATTCCTCCACCATCTCAGGACCACCCCTAGATTGGCAAATTTATTCACAAACTTTGTTCCTAATGTGCTGTGCTTAGTCACTCAATCGTGTCCAACTCTTTGCGACCCCATGAACTGTGGCCCACCAGACTCCCCTTTCCATAGGGATTCTCCAGGCAAAAAACTGGAGTGGGTTCCCATGCCCTCCAGTGTATCTTTCCAAGCCAGGGATCGAACTCTGGTCTCCCACAACTCACACAGATTCTTTGCCAGCTGAGCCAGGAAGAAAACCTAAGCATACTGGAGTGGGTAGCCTTTCCCTTCTCCAATGGATATTCCTGACTCAGGAGTCTAACCAGGGTCTCCTGCATTGCTGGTGGATTCTTTACCAACTGAGCTCTCAGGGAATCTAGAGAGTTATTTAGCCTGAAGTCTTTTGTTTACTGGTCTCTGTACTGGCCTGTGCCCTTCTCTGACAATGACCAGAAGCTGTCTTGAGGCCATCTGAAATAGTGTGCTTAGATCCAGATGAAACACGTTTAAGTTGGCCTCCACTACTTTTCAAATTGCTGGCATTCAGCCTTCAGAAGTGGTTAGCTTTCTCCTCCTGTAGGTTTTCGATTTATTGGGCTCTCAATCACCAAAGGTTTCAGGTCTCAGGCAGAGAGCATCTCAGTTAGAAGAACTGCATCCCTTCCCATCTCTGCTTGGAGACCACCCACTTAGCCCGAGTTCCTCTTTCTTTTGTAGGACTTCTCTGAAAGTAGAAAGATCATCAACACATCCCCAACATTTTGATTCTTTCTATCACTTCCTTCAAAACTTCAGCCTTAGACAGCCTGTCGTCCACCTCCCAAAGTCCTGTGGGAAGCAGCTGCTTTATCAACTGTGCTAAGCATGCAGCACATGCAGTGAACTGCATCCATTTAAAGTGTGTTCCTTGGTGATTTCAGAAAGTCATGTGTGCCTATGCAGGCAGCACCAGAGTAACATACAGAATGTTCTCATCATCCCTGTGGTTGTCCTTTCCCATCACACCCAACCTGAAGCAACCTAGACGTGTTTCACTCTAGTTGTGTTTGCATTTTGTATAAATTGATCAACCAATGTGTGACTGAATATGTACTTTGAACAAAAGTACTATGAACATGTGTGTCCAAGTTTTAGTGGGGACATACAGTTTTCCCTCATAGCTCAGCTAGTAAAGAGTCCGCCTGCAATGCAAGAGACCCTGGTTTTCAATGCTACTGCAAAGTTGACCATAAAGGGGCAGGAATGGGACAAGTTAAAATGCCACAAAACTCCCTGTTGTTACTGAATGAGATTCAATACAATGATGCTGAAAATGCTAGCCTGTAGACCATTTTGAGAACCACTGGATGAAAGGATGTATGGGATGAACAGTCCTCCCATCACTTCATGGAAAATAGAAGGGGAAAAGTGGAAGCACTAACAGATTTTATTTTCTTGGGCTCCAAAATCACTGTGGATGGTAACTGCATCGATGAAATTAAAAGACCCTTGCTCCATGAAAAGAAAGCTATGATAAAACTAGACAGTATATTAAAAGGCAGAGACATCACTTTGCCAACAATGGTCTGTATAGTCAAAGCTATGGTTTTTCCAGCAGGCATGTACAGATGTAAGTGTGGGACTATAAAGAAGGCTGAGTGCCAAAGAACTGACATGTTTGAACTGTGGTATTGGAGAAGACTCTTGAGAATTCCTTGGACAGCAAGGAGATCAAACCAGTCAATCCTAAAGGAAATCAACCCTAAAGATTCATTGGAAGGATTGATGCTGAAACTTAAGCTCTAATACTTTGGCCACCTGATGCAAATAGCCGACCCATTGGAAAAGACACTGATGCTGGCACAGATTGAGGGCAGGAGGAGAAGGGGTTGACAGAGGATGAGGTGGTTGGGTGGAATCACTGACACAAAGGACATGAGTTTGAGCAAATTCTGGGAGACAGTGAAAGACAAGGAAGCATGGCGTGCTGCAGTCCATGGGATCCCAGAGTCGGACATGACTCAGAGACTGAACAACAACAACAGTCCTCTAATACAATAGGAACACAACACTGACCTCTTTTTTCTTTGTTATGAAATTCTGATCACTAAACCAACAGGTATATGAGAAGGAGGGATGTTATCTCTCTTTGTTTGATGGTAAAGGATGGGCCTGCCCCAAGGGATCTCCCATGAATTTTCAAACCAGTGCTTACAATGGGAAACAACTTTTCTAAATATAGTTCATTTTAAATCCCTGCCTTGCCTGTGGGTTGGGAGGAACACACTGGGAAAAGGAAAATATTTCTCCTTCCCAAGGGCAATTACATCATTTGTTTCTACCTAGTACTTCTGAGAATTGTCCTCCCAAGTTCCTAGGAGTCCCTGAAGGGAGTTCGTATTCACTCTTCCAACAGCACTCCCAAACTCTACTTGCTACCTTCACCTGCCTCATGCCCACAGATTTTACTCTCTTGCTTCAGTGGATCAAGGCTCCAGTGTGCTCCTGGCTTCATTCTCAGAATCTTCCTGGTGAGAGATGGGTGAAAAGGACAACTGGTTTCCACCGGTAGCCTTGAGGCCAGGTAGAGAGGCTGGATGCACATCTGGCTATGAGAACGTGAGTCTTGGCAGTTATTGCCAGCCCTGGAATCAAGATAAACTTTATCCCTCTTTTCTTGGTGGGCTGATTAAATGGAAAAGGCCTTGGAGTAGGACAACAGCCACTTCCTGGCACACTACAGGAGAGAGACGGATGGGTGTTGTAGGAGCTCCAAGAACAGAAGACTCTTGTCATGGTGATGAGGAGCTTGGAAGGAAAGTAAGGAAGGCTCCTTGGAAGGGGCTTTAACTGGCATCAGGAGTGCCAGCCAATGTTTCCTCAGAGACTTGGGATTGAGCAAACCCCTTCCCTGACAGAGGAGCAGGTTGAGGCTGGCACTGAAACAGAAGCCCATATATAGGACGGGGCTGCTGAGCTAGCCCTGCTGAGTTTGCCACCCTGTGCCAAGTTGGGGGGATTTTCATTCACTTTCAGGGTGTCAGGGCTGTTAACCGAAGCAGTCTTATGCTCCCTGCACAGCCAGGCAAACTGGGCCTTCCAAATGACCTTGACCAGGGTTTGCCAAGGCTGAACCTCCGAGGCTCCATCTCAGCAATAAGGCCCTGAAGGCAGCCATGTGAAAATCACAGGGTGGAATAGAGAAAAGTCTGGCCATGCATCCAAGAGGAGCCTCAACAGGGTTTCTAGGTCCCCTGGTATTCTCCTGTGACAGGTCCCAAGTGCAGCTGTGTCTGTGACACCCAACAGGGTAATTCAGGCTCTGAGCAGCTGACTTCTGTGACCAGGCTCATGGGTCTCATCATGCCAAGCCCAGGTGACACGAGAAGACTTGCAGTCAAGTAGACTCGGCACTGGGGACTCAACAGATAGGTGCCAGGACAGACACCCAAGGGGTAGAGGCGAGTTCTGGCAAGTCTTTCATCCTCTTATTGTAGGATTCTGATAACTTTCAAACCTACGGTGGGGGAGACATAGAGTGTACACCAGACCAAAGGTGTCAGGGGGCCACTGGCTCAGCTGACTTTCATGCTCCAGAGACCTCCCCTTTCTGCATCGTCCATGGAGGGAGCAGGCCTATTGATGGCTGCTTTTAGCTCCACTGCAGCTACTCCTTGCAGCCTTCTCTCCTTCGTGGAGGAGCTTTATTCTGATGGCTTCCTACACTTGTTTGTGCTTCTAAAGCTTCTCTATACAAACACACAAGAGGCAGAGTATGGGCAGCAGGCTATATGAAAATCCACAAATTTAAATGTCATGGCTATTTGAACCACACATATAAATGTACATCTAGACCTTCATGCTGTTTCTTATTTTCAAGTATTATGACAATGCCAAAATGAATGTCCTACTATAGTTGTTTTTCTGCACTAGATTATCTAGGAGAGGAATTGTTGGGATAAAGAGTAAGTCCCTTTAAAGAGTTTGATATGTGTTAACAAACTGCCCCCCCAAAAAGTTGAATCCATTCACATCCTAACCAATTGTGTATGAAAATGATCATTTTCATACATCCCACTGCAAACAGAATAAATTCAATCTTGTACATCTTTGCCCATCTAGTCACTCAAGTCAAATCTCAATACAAGTCCACTTTCCATTTGATTTTAATGTAATTGAGCAATATTTAAGGCATTTGACCAATGGTATCTCTTCTTTGAGAAGTCCCCATTCATATTGTTTACCAGTGTTCTATTTGGGATGGTAATATTTTTCATACTGATGGGTAAGTGCTCTTTACATGTTTGAAATATTGAATCTTGGTCATAATTGGAAAACACATTCCTTCCACATTCCTTCATTGTATCTTTGTACATGGTCTTTTTCTATGTGCAAGTTAAAGAAACTTAAATTTAAATGATTTAAGTGATCTTTTTTTTTTCATTTTACTTTCTGAATTTTGTTTCCAACCAACAGCCTTGCCCATTATAAAATTATGAAAACGTTCAATCAAAACAACTTCTAGGACTTAACATTTTTTAACCTACTCGGAATGTATCTGGTGAGAAATGACATCCAAATCTAGCATTATTTTCTCTCCAATGTGTTAGTCAGCTGTCCCAATTAGGTAGGCTCCCTGGAGGGACATGGAGGAACTCATAGTATTGAAGTTAGGGGCAGAATAACAAAGCACCAGGAAGGTGGGATCCCGTGCAGTTCCCTATGAATTTTTGGATGAGATTTTCCATTTATGCAAAAAATGCTGTTGAGATTTTGATGAGGATTGCATTGTCTTTAGACCACTTTGTGAGTACTGTCAACTTATCAATATTAAGTCTTCCAATCCATGTACATTGAAAACGTTTCCATTTAATTTCTGTTCAGTTCAGTCTCTGAGTCATGTCCAACTCGTTGAGACCCCATGGACTGCAGAATGCCAGGCCTCCCTGTCCGTCACATACACACAAGGTTTCCCCAAACTCATGTCTGTTGACTCAGTGATGTCACCCAGCCATCTCAACCTTTGTCGTCCCCTTCTCCTCCTGCCCTCAATCTTTCCCATCATCAGGACCTTATCAGATGAGTCATATCTTCGCATCAGGTGGCCAAAGTACTGCATTTTCAGCTTCACCATTAGTTTTTCCAATGAACACCCAGGACTGATCTTTAGGATGGACTGGTTGGATCTCCTTGCAGTCCAAGGGACTCAAGAGTCTTCTCCAATGCCAGAGTTCAAAACGATCAATTCCTCAGCATTCATCTTTCTTTATAGTGCACTCTCACATCCATACATGACTACTGGAAAAAGCATACCCTTGACTAGACAGAACTTTGTTGGCAAAGTAATGTCTGCTTTTTAATATGCTGTCTAATTTGGTCACAACTTTCCTTCCAAGGAGTAAGCATCTTTTAATTTCATAGGTGCAGTCACTTTCTTATTTTTTTATTGGAGACAAATTACATTACATTAATATATTGGTTGGTTTTGCCATACATTGACACGAATACGTCCTGGGTGTACATGTGTTCCCTTTCTTGAACCCCCCTCCCACCTCCCTCTTCCCCATATGCTCCCTCCAGGTCATCCCCGTGCACCAGCCTCAAGTATCCTGTATCATTCATTGAACCTGGACTGGTGATTCATTTCACATATGATAATATACATGCTACAATGCCATTCTCCCAAATCATCCCACCTTCACCCTCTCCCAGAGTCCCAAAGACGGTTCTATATACCTATGTCTCTTTTGCAGTCTCGCAATGGCAAGCCACTCCAGTATTTTGCCTAGAAAATCCCATGGATGGAGGAGCCTGGTAGTCTGCAGTCCATGGGGTCGCTAAGGGTCGGACACGACTGAGCGACTTCACTTTCACTTTTCACTTTCACACATCGGAGAAGGAAATGGCAACCCACTCCAGTGTTCTTGCTTGGAGAATCCCAGGGACGGGGGAGCCTGGTGGGCTTCCGTCTATGGGCTCACACAGAGTCGGACACGACTGAAGTGACTTGGCAGCAGCAGCAGCATACAGGGTTAACGTTACCATCTTTCTAAATTCCATATATATGCGTTAGCATACCGTACTGATGTTTTTCTTTCTGGCTTACTTCACTCTGTATCAGTTCAGTTCAGTTCAGTTCAGTCACTAAGTCGTGTCCGACTCTTTCCGATCCCATGAACCACAGCACGCCAGGACTCCCTGTCCATCACCAACTCCCAGAGTTCACTCAAACTCATGTCCATTGAATCGGTGGTGCCAACCAGCCATCTCACTCTCTGTCGTCCCCATCTCCTCCTACCCCCAATCCCTCCTAGCATCAGACTCTTTTCCAGTGAGTCAACTCGTCGCATGAGGTGGCCAAAGTATTGGAGTTTCAGCTTTAGCATAAGTCCTTCCAATGAACACCCAGGATTGATCTCCTTTAGAATGGACTGGTTGGATTTCCTTGCAGTCCAAGGGACTCTCAAGAGTCTTCCCAGCACCACAGTTCAAAAGCATCAATTCTTTGGCAATCAGCTTTCTTCACAGTCGAACTCTCACATCCATACATTACCATGGGAAAAACCATAGCCTTGACTAGATGGACCATGTTTGGCAAAGTAATGTCTCTGCTTTTTAATATGCTATCTAGGGTGGTCATAACTTTCCTTCCAAGGAATAAATGTCTTTTAATTTCATGGCTGCAATCAGCATCCGCAGTGATATTGGAGCCAAAAAAAATAGTCTGACACTGTTTCCACTGTTTCCCCATCTATTTGACAGGAAGTGATGGGACCAGATGCCATGACCTTTGTTTTCTGAATGTTGAGCTTCAAGCCAACCTTTTCACTCTCTTCTTTCACTTTCATCAAGAGGCTTTTTAGTACTTCTTCACTTTCTGCCATAAGGGTGGTGTCATCTGCATATCTGAGGTTATTGATATTTCTCCCGGCAATCTTGATTCCAGCTTGTGCTTCTTCCAGCCCAGCGTTCCTCATGATGTATTCTGCATAAAAGTTAAATAAGCAGGGTGACAATATACAAACTTGACATACTCCTTTTCCTATTTGGAACCAGTCTGTTGTTTCATGTCCAGTTCTAACTGTTGCTTCCTGACCTGCATACAGGTTTCTCAAGAGGCAGGTCAGGTGGTCTGGTATTCCATCTCTTTCAGAATTTTCCACAGTTTATTGTGATCCACACAGTCAAAGGCTTTGGCATAGTCAATGAAGCAGAAGTAGATGTTTTTCTGGAACTCTCTTGCTTTCTCCATGATCCAGCGGATGTTGGCAATTTGATCTCTGGTGCCTCTGCCTTTTCTAAAACCTCCTTGAACATCTGGAAGTTCACGATTCACATATTGCTGAAGCCTAGCTTGGATAATTTTGAGCATGACTTTACTAGCGTGTGAGATGAGTGCAATTGTGCGGTAGCTTGAGCATTCTTTGTCATTCCCTTTCTTTGGGATTGGAATGAAGACTGACCTTTTCCAGTCCTGTGGCCATTGCTGAGTTTTCCAAATCTGCTGGCATATTGAGGGCAGCACTTTCAAAGCATCATCTTTCAGGATTTGAAATAGCTCAATTGGAATTCCATCACCTCCACTAGCTTTGTTCGTCATGATGCTCTCTAAGGCCCACTTGACTTCACATTCCAAGATGTCTGGCTCTAGGTCATTGATCACGTTATCTTGACTATCTTGGTCGTGAAGATCTTTTTTGTACAGTTCTTCTGTGTATTCTTGCCACCTCTTCTTAATATCTTCTGCTTCTGTTAGGTCCATTACATTTCTGTCCATTATCGAGCCCATCTTTGCATGAAATGTTCCCTTGATATCTCTAATTTTCTTGAAAAGATCTCTCGTTTTTCCTATTCTGTTGTTTTCCTCTATTTCTTTGCATTGATCGCTGAGGAAGGCTTTCTTATCTCTCCTTGCTATTCTTTGGAACTCTGCATTCAGATGCTTATATCTTTCCTTTCCTCCTTTGCTTTTCGCTTCTCTTCTTTTCACAGCTATTTGTAAGGCCTCCTCAGACAGCCATTTTGCTTTTTTGCATTTCTTTTCCATGGGGATTGTCTTGGTCCCTGTCTCCTGTACAATGTCACGAACCGACGTCCAGAGTTCATCAGGCACTCTATCTATCAGATCTAGACCCTTAAATCTATATCTTACTTCCACTGTATAATCGTAAGGGATTTGATTTAGGTCATATCTGAATGGTCTAATGGTTTTCCCAGTTTTCTTCAATTTAAGTCTGAATTTGGCAATAAGGAGTTCATGATCTGAGCCACAGTCAGCTCCTCGTCTTATTTTTGCTAACTGTATACAGCTTCTCCATCTTTGGGTGCAAAGAATATAAACAATATGATTTCGGTGTTGACCATCTGGTGATGTCCATGTGTAGAGTCTTCTCTTGTGTTGTTGGAAGAGGGTGTTTCCTATGACCAGTGCGTTCTCTTCGCAAAACTCTATTGACTTTTGCCCTGCTTCATTTCACTCTGTATAATAGGCTCCGATTTCATCCACCTCATTAGAAATGATTCAAATGCATTCTTTTTGATGGCTGAAAAATACTCCATTGTGTATATGTACCAAAGTTTTCATATCCATTCATCTGCAGATGGACATCTAGGTTGCTTCCATGTCCTCGCTGTTATAAACAGTGCTGCAATGAACATTGGAGTACATGTGTCTCTTTCAATTCTGGTTTCCTCGGTGTGTATGCCCAGGAGTGCGATTGCTGGATCATATGGCAGTTCTATTTCCAATTTTTGAGGAATCTCCACACTCTTCTCCATAGTAGCTGTACTACTTTGCATTCCCACCAGCAGTGTAAGAGGGTTCCCTTTTCTCCACACCCACTCCAACACTCATTGCATGTAGACTTTTGGATAGCAGCCATTCTGACTGGTGTGAAATGGTATCTCATTGTGGTTTTGATTTACATTTCTCTGATTATGAGGGATGTTGAACATTTTTTCATGTGTTTGTTAGCCATCAGTATGTCTTGTTTGTAGAAACGTCTGTTTAGTTCTTTGGCCCATTTTTTGATTGGGTCATTTATTTTTCTGGAATTGAGCTGCAGGAGCTGCTTGTATATTTTGGAGATTAATCCTTTATCAGTTGCTTCATTTGCTATTATTTTCTCCCATTCTGAAGGCTGTCTTTTCATCTTGCTTATAGTTTCCTTTGCTGTGCAGAAGATTTTGATGTTAATTAGGTCCCATTTGTTTATTTTTGCTTTTATTTCCAATATTCTAGGAGGTGGGTCTTGGAGGATCCTGCTGTGATTTATGTCGGAGAGTGTTTTGCCTAAGTTCTCCTCTAGGAGTTTTATAGTTTCTGGTCTTACATTTAGCTCTCTAATCCATTTTGAGTTTATTTTTGTGTATGGTGTTAGGAAGTGTTCTAGTTTCATTCTTTTACAAGTGGCTGACCAGTTTTCCCAGCACCACTTGTTAAAGAGACAGTCTTTTGTCCATTTTATATTCTTGTCTCCTTTGTCAAAGATAAGGTGTCCATAGGTGTGTGGATTTATTTCTGGGCTTTCTATTTTGTTCCATTGATCTATATTTCTGTCTTTATACCAGTAACATACTGTCTTGATGACTGTGGTTTGTAGTAGAGCCTGATGTACGGCAGGTTAATTCCTCCAGTTCCATTCTTCTTCTTCAAGATTGCTTTGGCTATTTGAGGTTTTTTGTATTTCCATACAAATTGTGAAATTATTTGTTCTAGTTCTGTGAAAAATATCGTTGGTAGCTTGATAGGGATTGCATTGAATGTATAAATAACTTTGGTTAGTATACTGATTTTAACAATATTTATTCTTCCAATCCACAAAAACTGTATATTTCTTTTCTTTCCTGGAAGAGTCCTGATTACAGCCTCTAGTTCCGTGCTTGTGATGGGTCTGTTCAGATTTTCTATTTCTTCCTGGTTCAGTTTTGGAAAGTTATACTTTTCTAGTAATTTGTCCATTTCTTCCAGGTTATTCATTTTATTGCCATATAATTGCTGATAATATTCCCTAATAATCTTTTGTATTTCTGTGTTGTCAGTTGTGATCTCTCCATTTTCATTTCTAATTTTATTGATTTGGTTCTTCTCCCTTTGTTTCTTGATGAGTCTCGATAGTGGTTTGTCAATTTTATTTACCTTCTGAAAGAACCAGCTTTTGGCTTTGTTGATTTTTGCTATGGTCTCTTTTGTTTCTTTTGCATTTATCTCTGCCCTAATTTTTACGATTTCTTTCCTTCTACTGATCCTGGGGTTCTTCATTTCTTCCTTTTCTAATTTCTTTAGATGTAGAGTTAGGTTCATTAGTTTACTTTTTTCTTGTTTCTTGAGGTGTGCCTGTATTGCTATGAACTTCCCCCATAGCACTCCTTTTACAGTGTCCCAGAGGTTTTGGGTTGTTGTGTTTTCATTTTAATTCATTTCTGTGCATATCTTGATTTCTCTTTTGATTTCTTCTATGATTTCTTCATTGTCCAGCAGCGTGTTATTCAGCCTCCATATGTTGGCATTTTTAATGGTCTTTCTCCCGTAATTGAGATCTAATCTTACTGCATTGTGGTCAGAAAAGATGCTTGGAATGATTTCAATTTTTTTGAATTTACCAAGGCTAGATTTATGGCGCGGGATGTGATCTATCCTGGAAAAGGTTCTGTGTGCGCTTGAGAAAAAGGTGAAATTCATTGTTTTGGGGTGAAATGACCTATAGAGATCTATTAGGTCTAACTGGTCTATTGTATCATTTAAAGTTTGTGTTTCCTTGTTAATTTTATGTTTAGTTGATCTATCCATAGGTGTAAGTGGGGTATTAAAATCTCCCACGATTATTGCATTGTTGCTAATTTCCCCTTTCATACTTGTTAGTAATTGTCTTACATATTGTGGTGCTCCTATGTTGGGTGCATAAATATTTATAATTGTTATATCTTCTTCTTGGATTGATCCTTTGATCATTATGTAGTTTCCTTCTTTGTCTCTTTTCACAGCCTTTGTTTTAAAATCTATTTTATCTGATATGAGTATTGTTACTCTTGCTTTGTTTTGGTCTCTATTTGTATGGATACCTTTTTCCAACCCTTCACTTTCAGTCTGTATTTGTCCCTCATTTTGAGGTGGGTCTCTTGTAGACAACATATAAGGGGTTCTTGTTTTTGTATCCATTCAGCCAGCCTTCGGAGAAGGCAATGGCAAGCCACTCCAGTACTCTTGCCTAGAAAATCCCATGGATGGAGGAGCCTGGTAGTCTGCAGTCCGTGGGGTCGCTAAGGGTCGGACACGACTGAGCGACTTCACTTTCACTTTTCACTTTCACACATTGGAGAAGGAAATGGCAACCCACTCCAGTGTTCTTGCCTGGAGAATCCCAGGAACGGGGGAAGCCTGGTGGGCTTCCGTCTATGGGGTCGCACAGAGTCGGACACGACTGAAGTGACTTAGCAGCAGCAGTAGCAGCAGCCAGCCTTTGTCTTTTGGTTGGGGCATTCAACCCATTTACGTTTAAGGTAATTATTGATAAGTATGATCCCGTTGCCATTTTCTTTATTGCTTTGGGTTTGAGTTTATATACCCTTTCTGTGTTTCCTGTCTAGAGAAGATCCTTTAACATTTGTTGGAGAGCTGGTTTGGTGATGCTGAATTCTCTCAGCTTTTGCTTGTCTGTAGAGCTTTTGATTTCTCCTTCATATTTGAATGAGATCCTTGCAGGGTACAGTAATCTGGGCTGTAGGTTACTTTCTTTCATCACTTTAAGTATGTCTTGCCATTCCCACCTGGCCTGAAGAGTTTCTGTTGAAAAATCAACTGTTATCCTTATGGGTATCCCCTTGTGTGTTATTTGCTGCTTTTCCCTTGATCCTTTTAATATTTGTTATTTGTTTTTGATCTTTGTTAATTTGATTAATTTGTGTCTTGGAGTATTTCACCTTGGGTTTATTCTGTTGGGAACTCTCTGGGTTTCTTGGACTTGGGTGATTATTTCTTTCCCCATTTTAGGGAAGTTTTCAACTATTATCTCCTCAAGTATTCTCTCATGGTCCTTCTTTTTGTCTTCTTCTTCTGGGACTCCTATTATTCGAATGTTGGAGCATTTGACATTGTCGTAGAGGTCTCTAATATTGTCTTCATTTCTTTTAATTCGTTTTTTTTTTCTGCTCTGTTTCATTTATTTCTACATTCTATCGTATAACTCGCTTATCCTGTCTTCTGCCTCTGTTATTCTACTGTTTGTTCCCTCCAGAGTGTTTCTGATCTCAGCTATTGCATTATTCATTGTATATTGACTCTTTTCTATTTCCTCTAAGTCCTTATTAAACCTTTCTTCCATCTTCTCAATCCTTTTCTCCAGGTTACTTACCTGTAACTCCATTTTGCTTTCAAGATTTTCAATCATTTTCACCATCAAAATTCAAAATTCTTTAATCAGATAGATTTCCTATATCTTCCTCTGCGGGCATTGATCTTGTTCCTTTACTTGCTGGGTATTTCTCTGCCTCTTCATCTTGCTTATATTGCTTTGCTTGGGGTGGCCTTTCCCTCTTCTGGCAGTTTGTGGAGTTCTATTTATTATGTAGTTTCCTGGCTGTGTGTGGGGTTGGACGGGTGACTTGTCAAGGTTCCTTGGTTAGGGAAGCTTGTGTCTGTGCTCTGGTGGGTGGAGCTGGATTTCTTCTCTCTGGAGTGCAATGAAGTGTCCAGTAATGAGTTATGAGATGTCATTGGGTTTGGAGTGACTTTGGGCAGCCTCTATATTTAAGCTCAGCGCTGTTTTCCTGTGTTGCTGGAGAATTTGCATCGTATGTCTTGGTCTGGAACTTGTTGACCCTTGGGTGGTGCTTGGTTTTAGTGTAGGTGTGGAGGCATTTGATGAGGTCCTATTGATTAATGTTCCCTGGAGTCAGGAGTTCTCTGGTGTTCTCAGGATTCAGGCTTAAGCCTCTTGCCTCTGGTTTTTGGTTTTATTCTTGGAGTAGTCTCTAGACTTCTCTATCTGTGATTTCCAAGGTTTTTCCTTCTGTTTTATCTTCTGTTTGCTGGTCTCTTCAGTGTCTAATTTCTGCCCTGATACTAGGGTACGGGTGGACACTTTTTAAGGCTCAGTTGTTCAGTCCCGTTCTGGAAAGGGAGGAACGCTGCTGACAAATATCTCTGGCGTCTGTGGGTAGTGTTCGCAGCTTCTCGGCCACACTGGGTTTGCCCCCGCTTGCAGCACGTGTGTTGTCCCTGTCTGCACTGCACAGGCTCTAGGTTGCTCTGCCGGGAACTGTCCAAGGCTGGCACTGGGTTGTATCAACTTCCCAGGTCTGAGCGGCTCAAGTTCAGGTTCTCGGGTACTCCACAAAGGCACAGACTTAGTTGGGCCTGCGTTTTGTGCCTTCCCTGGTCCGAGCAGCTCAGGTGACCAGGTGTTTGGTGAGCATGATCGCTGCAACTTATCGCCTCCCCAGTCCCTGCCACTCGGTTTTCTGGGTGTACAACCGGTGCACCTTCTCAGGGGGATATCGACCAGCTCGAGCCCAAGAAGTCTTGATTAGCAACAAGCCTGCCTGCAGTTTGTATCAGATGCCTTTCTGGGGCCGCGGTTGCCCCCTCTGGCTCTGGCTGACCTCCCTGCCTATCTCAGCGGGGGATGGGGGATGGGCCGACTACAGCCGGCTCGCTCTGCTCAGCCCTTTGTTCTGTGAGCAGGGCTGGTGGAGTCTTAGGCTAGAGCTTTCCGCCTTTTCGTGGGGAAGCTATCCCAGTCTGCTTTGCTATCCCCAGTTAGTTCTCTCAGATTGTTCTTGCGGCATTCAAGCCCAGTCCTCTCTCTAAGCAGTTCAGCCGGCTCCTCCCTGCCCAGCCCCTGCTTGCTAATGGCGTATGCAGGCGTCTGCACTGCTTCTCTGCTGGGAGTTACCATTTGGCGGGTAATCTGTGGGATTCAATTATATCTTTCTTTTTTCCTCCCAGTTATGTGGCCCTCTGAGGTTCCAAGGCTCGCCACAGACTAGCCATTGAGAGTGTTTCCTGGTGTTTGGAAACTTCTCTCTTTTTAAAGCCTCTCTTCCTGGGATGGAGCTCCGTCCTTACCTCTTTTGTCTCTCTTTTTATCTTTTATGTTTTTTCCTACCTCCTTTCGAAGATAATGGGCTACTTTTCTGGGTGCCTGATGTCCTCTGCCAGCATTCAGAAGTTGTTTTGTGGACTTTACTCCACTTTCAAATGTTCTTTTGATGAATTTGTGGGGGAGAGAGTGGTCTCGCCATCCTATTCCTCCGCCATCTTGTTATTACCTCCCTCTGAAGAAGTTTTAGACAGAGGTAAATCTCAGATGTTAGATGAGAAAACCTTAGAAAACTGTTAATTCCAAACCTTAAAAACCTTACTCATTGTTATGACTGTTGTATATATTCAATGCACCCCTACAACTCAGAACTATCAAAGTATTCCAAAAGGTAGACAGTGGCCAATGCTGAACAACAGGACCCAAATACTTTTTATTTTCTTCCATTTCCTAAATTGCCTTCAGTTGCTTTGTGATGCTTGACGATCTGTACCCAGAACCTCCCCTCTCACTCAATGAGAAAGGCGAGAAAATCTGGCTGCTGAAAAAAAACTCAAACACAGAACATAACTCAGTTTTCCTATCTGTGGTAACCAGTATTTAAGCACCAATCAAAACAAGAGATCAGAAGATGTTCAATGGCCTGGAGAGGCCAACAATTAGGCTCCCAATCAAGTGGCAAATAGGGCAAAATTCCTGGCCTAGGGAAGGGCGCACCCCTTAGGACAGGACATTCTTGTGGCCTCAACCTCCCTTTTCCAGCTGAGAATTCAAAAAGAAGGGGGCACAAAGCGCTTCACTCCCCTCTCTACATTCTCCAGTGTGTCCATCAAAGTGGACATCCAGCGTGACAACTGCAGTGGCCCAGCCCCGCTTCACCCAAGCCTGCAGCCCCCACATGTGCAAAGGTGAGGCTTGGCAGAGGTAGAGGTGGGTGCACCACCCCTTCCCCAGTCCTTTTGTCCACTAACAAAATCAGGTTACTTCCAGTCACCACCAGCCCCCTCTCAACAGCTTCAGGGTCGAGGTCAGCATCCTGGGTCAGGTACCTGCTGACCATGTCCACATCTAGGTAGGATAGGGAGGACACAGAGAGGGTGCTGGCATATTTGGTTCAGGGCCAGCTCATGCGGACATCACGGTTCTGGCCCCCAGCTCTGCCTGAGGCCCACCTAACCCCAGATCACTTTGGGGGAACTGTGGTCCACAGACCATCAGGCCACCCACAAGTTCACCTTTCCATCTGGTGGCAGGTCACGGGCTGCTAGTTTTGGACTCCCTTGGTCTTCAACTCCCCTTCTGTAACCCAGTGGCACCTCTTACTCCGCAGCCTCTGAAGCCTCTAGGGCTCATCTTACTGCACTCCTCCGCCAACCACTGCCCTACAACCCCGGTGAACCTGCAGGCTCCTTGGAAAGGATACAACTCGTGGGGATCCACTCAAGGCCAAAGCCTCTGCACTTTGTACTGGGACAGTTGATGCTCCCAGGGCCTGGGGGACTGCCCCAGACATAGCGCCCTTCTCTGCATCCTGCTCTCAGCCTCCAATGGATCTGTGGGCTTCAATAACAAGTAGCATTCTTTCAATACACTTTCCACTGCCCACAAAACCCACGCTGCTGTCAAAGGACTCCATGGCCACCACACGTCCCTCCCAGAGGTCAATAGGAGCTGAAGAGAGACTGAGCCCCTCACAAAGTCCTTCACCTTCTGCAAAAGGATGTACAGTGCACCTGTACAGACTCCCCTAAAGGCGCCTCCTCACACCAGATTGGTTACCATCCAGCGTGTGCGGCTACACATCTGCCACTAGGGAGACCCCGTGAGGCAAGAGGGACTCAGCTCCCTCATGAAACCAACCTCCCTTCAGGTCCCCCCACTGTGCCTGAGCATACGGGCCCCTCCTGTGCTGGCCCAGATGGTGTGGAATGGATACAGCCAAGTGTACACAGAGATGCCACCGAGAGAAGGATCGTGGCTATCTACACGCAAGTCCTTGACCGAGGCTCCTAAACATCTTCGCAAGGCGATAAGTGTTAATGTCCTTCCCCAACACCTTCCAACACCTCCCCACAACAAAACTCAAAGTAAAACACACGCAGCAGAGGAAGAGTAGGACCTCCAACAAGAGGGGTCTTCCCCAAGTTGGGGGGTCTGGATTGATGGGCGTCCTTATTGAGCCCACCATGGAGGCACCACCCTCAGGACCTCATCTAGACCCTAGTACATCCCAAAGGCCCATCTCCAAACTCCAGCTCCTGGGGCTTAGGGCTTCAATATGGGAACTGAGGGTGGAAGGGGACTCGAACACTCAGTCCAGAGGCCAGTGTTACTGGCTTCCCTACCTATGCTTACATGAGCCTTTTCAGTAGGGAGACAGTGATTGACCAAACCAAGCAGAGAAGCCACATCTCTCCTGCCTGATAATAAACCTTAGCTATATGGACAGGTGTGACAGCCAAATCCACAAAGGTCCCAGCTGAGGGACAGATAGAAACAGGAAAGTAAGGCTTCCTGACATAACAGCGTTAAAGCAAGACAAAGCCATGTGCCCTAAGGAAGTTCCTGGAATCAGAGGGGCTGTGGAGGTGACACCAGCTGTGGTGACCTATGGTCACTCTACTTTCTCTACAATTCCGCTCAGAGGTGCCCTCCCCTCCTTGTGTTCCCTTTTGGGTGAGCGAGCCCAGGATTCCCCTGCTGTCCTGGCCAGTGGTGTGGACCTTCCTTCTCCTGGGCCAACACTGACCCTCACATCTCAAGGCCAAGAGAGGACAGGGGTGCTCTAGTATCTTCTCACCTATTTTCAGGCCACTCCTCCACCTGAGGGGCTGTCCCCAGCCCTGCCCTCCCCTAGACGTTGCACAGAGGTGCAGGTGTCACTCAAGAGGCTCCAACCCTTGGGCTTCCTGTGATGCTGGTGGAGCTTTAACAATGGGATCTCCACACACAGAATGGGCCTTGCCTTTGTTCATCTCTGTGCTGCACACTCCCAGGACAGTTGACTATAGGCGGCCAACAAAATGCCACCACCACCGAGTACCTGTCTGCACAAAAAGATGCTCCCGGTCAGCTGTCATAAGCAGCGAACCCCCAGGGCTCCAACCTGCCTCTCACCACACACAGGCACTCTACCCTGAGTCTCTGTGCCTCCCAGAAAAGGGCACCCAGGCTCCCATCCCATTTGCCTCCCACACCACGCACAAGGGTAACTAGCTGGCCCAACCTGGACCCATCTGGAACACACATTCCACAATGCAGCTTTGACTTCTCCAACGTGTGACACAGAAGGGGCTCACTAGACACAGGCAGCAGATGGTGAGGGGCCGAACGACACAACCCACCAGCATCTTCCCTCTGCCTGTTGCTGTTCATTCAGTTATGTCCGACTCTTTAAAACCCAAGGACTGCAGCACTCCAGGCTTCTCTGTCCTTCACCATCTCCTGGAACTTGATCAAATTCATGGCCATCCAGTTGGTCATGCCATCCAACCATCTCATCCTGCATCATCCCCTTCTCTTCCTACCTTCAAACTTTCCCAGCATCAGGGTCTTTTTCAATGAGCTACCTTTTCAAATCAGGTGGCCAAAGTGCTGGAGCTTTCATTTTAACAGAAATCAGTTAAAATGCAACACTGAGAAAGAAAGAAAGGTGTGTTTATTTACAGACAAAATGATTATCTATGTACGAAGTCCAATGGGATGTATAAAAGAGCTATTACAATTAATTAGTGAGTTTAGCAAGGTTTCAGGATACAAGGGTACTCTTGAGGGGACTTGGGGTGCAAGGAGAACAGACCAGTCAATCCTAAAGGAAGTCAAATCTGAATATTCATTGGACTGACTGATGCTGATCCTGAAGCTCCTATACTTTGACTACCTGATGTGAAGGGCCAACTAATGGAAAAGACCCTGAAGCTGGGGAAGATTGAAGGCAAAAGGAGAAGGGATGAGATGGTTAGATAGCATAACCCACTCAATGGACATGAGTTTGAGCAAATTCCAGGAGATAGTGGAGGACAGAGGAGTCTGGTATGCTACCGTCCATGGGGGCTCAAATAGTTGCACATGAATTATAGACTGGAAAACAACATCGTTCAGGTTTTATATGAAAAGTGAAAAGTGCAATTGCTCTATGGAGTCCAACTCCTTGCAACCCCATGAATTGTAGCCTGCAAGCTCCACTGCCCAGGATTTCTCCAGGGAAAATACTGGAGTGGATTGTCATTACCTTCTCCCGAGGATATTCCCAACCCAGAGATTGAACCAAGTCTACCACACTGCAGGCAGATTCTTTACCATCTGAGCCACCAGGGAAGGACTCTGGTAATTTATCTTAACATTTAATATAACTATAAAATGAGAAAATATTCCAAAATTAATACTGAATGACAGTATACAGCTTTCTTATTCTCCCCCCTTCTTACGTTTTCTTCAATTATATTGTACTCCTTGAATACCTGGATCTCAGAACCTCCCCTCCGATTGAAAGACAAATGCAGTATGAGGAAGTGCACTAGCTAAAAATAAAGTCAGAGACAGCACAGTAGATCAGTTTTATTTTCTGCAGTTAACAATCACCAAACAAACTAGGTAGACACTGAGCCCCAAGCAGCAGCACAGGCATAAAATGAAGCCCGATCAAACTATTGCAGAAAGCAATGCCCTGGGGAGGGACACTTGAAGTTAGGGAACATAGGCTAGATTTAAACCCCTCTTCTGTGCTGAGAAACGGGGGCCCCAAATTGCTGCAAGGACCGCATCACCAGGGAAAGCTGCTCCAGACAGAAAGCGATGGACCTCTGGAGCAGGCCAGGGTCTTCAGCAGTCAATTGGCTAAAGGGAGGGAAAATGAAATTCAAGTTCCCACCAATAAGGAGGAAGAGGATCATGTCCTCCCTCTGTTCCCGCACACCAACAAGCCCAGAGCACCACACTTTTCCTTTAGGCTTAACCGTCCATTATAGCTCTTCCTGGGCCCAGACTGGCCCTGGCCCCCTTTCGAACTGACAGAACCAGCATGCAGCCATTAACTTCGAGCTCCTTCTGAATCAGCCTTCGAAGTTGAGTACGTGGAGTCAGGAAGTGGTGGGCAATGTCTGCTTCTGTGTCTAATGAGAAAGGCACAGTGAGTCTGCTGGTGGACATATGGTTAAGGCACCATCCGCATTTCTCATTTTGCCTGTACGTCAGGCTCCCTGCTCATGGAAACACGCCTTCTCCCACAAGGAGGCCACCTAGAAAGTCCAGACCTCCCAACCTATACCCTGAGTACACCCTGGATATCACCGCATGGCACTCTGGATCCCTTCAGGTTGCTTTTCCTCACCACCACCATCCACATTACTCATTTTGCCTGTATGACAGGCTCCCTGCTCATGGAAACACGCCTTCTCCCACAAGGCCACCTCCAGACACCCTGGATACCACCGCCCGACTCTCTGGTTCCCTTCAGGTTGCTTTTCCTCACTATCTTCCCCTGGCAGCCAGACCACCCCCCGACCCATATCGTCCAGACCCCCAGAGTACCCTCTTCCTACACTTTAGCACCACCTGCAACCCCCAAATCACCCCTAGCCAACACCCTGAACCCCGCAGCCTCCTGGCTCACTGGGGTTCCTGGAATAGGATACATCTGGAGGGCTCGGTTACTCAGAACTGCGGTTCCAGGTGCAGTGTCTCCACCAGGCCCTGGAGCGTGAGGTGGCCCCAGGATCTGTGGAATGGCACCAGCTGCGCCACCTAACTCACCTGCAGTGCTGGGGCCTCTGGGATCAGCCAGGTCACCAGCGCCTCCATGAACTCCACGACTGAAGGTATCACCAGGGCAAGCTGGGTCGCCAGGGTCATCTTGGCCACCTGCACCACCCGGCACACTGTGGCTGCCACGTGCTGTGCCCTATGCAAATTCCACGGCACCTGGGTCTTCATCGGCTGCCCTGGTGGCTCCTCCGCCGTGTGCCTCGGACTCCATCTTGAACCCTCTCCCCTTCCCTCTGCAGCGGGAAAGAGTGAACCCTCCCTACAGAACCCAGGCTTGTAGTTCGACCTGCAGCTCAGCATAGGCAGAGCACCTGGGCACACACACCCTGGTCCTGCCTCTCAATTGGGTCCCACTGACCATTCATTCCCGCGATGACTGCAGGCTCTCTGGCAATGGGCGGCCCCTGCTGAAATTTCATGCGTTAGTGTGCCACGTCGACCCCTTCCTCCTGTGTGAACACACACCCATGTGGTCTGGGTGCTCTAAGTCAGCCCTGCCTTGGACCAGAAACCTGGTAAACAGCTTAGTGGTGAGGCGTCTTGGTGTGGGGGAGGGTAGCTCCTCAGTGCGCATGCTCAAACAGACACTGCCACACTCCTCAGTGAACGCGACTGTTTCCGGTCCAAGCCTGCAAACCCCAAGTGAGCCACGGTCCCTGTGCAACTCTAAGACTGGGCCACTGCCAACCCGGCCACGCTCACAGGTGACCATCCTGCTGAGCTCAGGTACTTGTCATCAACTTCCAGAAGGGAGTTTCTGCCCCCCTGTGTCACGCCTGGTCTGTCCCTCTGGTGTTCCACACTTAGCTCACATGTGTGTTCGTGTGTCTCTAGCCAGGTGCAACACTTGTGCATCTGCCAGTCCATGTCTGTATGTGTGTGTGCCTGAGAAAGAGTGCCTGTACACAGGTGCTAGCACATGTGTGTGTACCTGTGTGTGAGAGAGTATGTGGTCAGGTGCATGCACATAGGAGTGTAAGTGTGTTTGTGCATAGGGTCATGCACATGGGTGTGTGTGTGTGTGTGTGTGTCTGAAAGAGAGCAGGTGTCAGAGGCATGCACATTGGAATCTCTGTGTGCTTTGTTCATGTGCAGGTGCCTTTGCATGGTGGTGGACTGGGAACTGGTCCTGCAGTCCTGAGACTAGGGATGCAGAGTGGGCTGTGCTTGGCCACCTGGGAAGGAAGCGAGGACTGCTGTTGGACTCACTGGAGATGGCATGGGGATGGGCCTCGGAGCTGCAGGCACACAGAGAGCATGGAATCCAGGCTAGGGGCTTACCCCAGGCCCACCAGAAGCACGGGTGGCAACAGCCTCACACAAGGGCTGCCGGAAGGGCAATGCCCTCCAGGAAACCCCTAGTCACATGGCCTCTGCTGGCACAACTCTCATGGGCTTTCCCTCTCCAGGAAAAAGGTCTTGCAGCTCTCCAGAGGGCTGTAGCTTCCAGGAGCCCTGAACTGGGAGGTGACCCTGTGTCTGCTGGCCTGCTGGGTGCTGGTCTATTTCTGTGTCTGGAAGGGGTCAAGTCAACAGACACAGTGCAGCCAGGGGTGATGACGGGGCTGGGGCACGACTATCTGGTAGGTGGTGTGTGTCTGGCAGGGAACCACTGGTGCCATGGGAGATGACTGGATCTGGGCCACTGCCCGAGAGGGGGGCAGGTACTTCAATCAGTCCACTTGATCCTCGCCTCCTGGCTGGATAGGCCTCTCAGCAGCCCTCCAAATCCAAGGCCAGCAGCCTTCCCCACCCCTAGTGGAGGGATTAGATTTCCCTCCATTATCACATTAGTTGCAGGAGTTTTAAGGTGACCTTGATCAGATTAAGAAAGTCAGTTTGTAGTCCTAGTTTTCCAAGAGTTTTTAAGGTAGTGGTTCTCCAATATTGGCAAATGCTTTTACGGCACCTATCCAAATAATCATATGGCTTTTATCCTGTATTTTCTTCATATGATGAATAACACTGGTTGGAGATTTTTAATGCATAACCAATCTTTCATTCATGGGATAGATCTAATTTGGTCATAATGCTTTATATACTGCTGAATTAAATTTGCTAATATTTCATGTTTTGTGCTTAATGAAGAATATTGGTCAATGGTTTTCTTTTCTTGCAATGTCTTCATGCAAGTTTGGTATTTTGGAAGGCTGGACTCATAAGATGATTTGAGAAGTGTTTAATCTCCTCTACTTTATGAAAGAATTTGTATGGGCTTGGTGATATTTCTCCTTTATGTATTTCATAACATTCACTAGGTAAGTCACATGTACCTGGAGTTTTTTGTTCCAAATCTTTGAGAGACTTAGGGATATTTAAGTTTTTCACTTTCTTCTTGAATTACTTATGGGAAATTTGGTCATTCAAGGAATTTTAAAATTTTATTTATTTATTTATTTCATTTTGGCTAGGGATATCAGAGGAGGAGTCTTTCTTTTTTTTTTTCTTTTTTATCCCCTTTTGTTTTTTTAAATTTATTTTAATTGGAGGCTAATTACTTTACATTATTGTATTGGTTTTGCCATATATTGACATGAATCTGCCCCTGGCCGTACATGTGTTCCCCATCTTGAACCCCTCTAAAACATCCCTTCCCATCCCATCGCTCTGGTTCATCCCAGTACACCAGCCCCGAGCATCCTGTATCATGCATCGAACCTAGACTGGCGACTCGTTTCACATATGATAATATACATGTTTCAATGCCATTCTCCCAAATCATCCCACTCTCGCCGTCTCCCATAGAGTCCAAAAGACTGTTCTATACAACTGTGTCTCTTTTGCTGTCTCGTATACAGGGTTATCATTATCATCTTTCTAAATTCCATATATATGCGTTAATATACTGTATTGGTGGTTTTCTTTTTGGCTGACTTCACTTTGCATAATAGGCTCCAGTTTCATCCAGCTCATTAGAACTGATTCAAATGTATTCTTTCTAATTGCTGAGTAATAATCTATTGTGTATATGTACCACAGCTTTCTTATCCGTTCGCCTGCAGATGGAAATCTAGGTTGCTTCAATGTCCAGGCTATTATAAACAATGTTGCTATAAACATTGGAGTTCATGTGTCTCTTTCAATTCTGGTTTCCTTGGTGTATAATGCCCAGGAGTGCGATTGCTGGGTCTTATGGCAGCTCTATTTCCAGTTTTATAAGGAATCTCCACACTGTTCTCCATAGTAGCTGTTCTAGTTTGCATTCCCACCAACAGTGTAAGAGGGATCCCTTTTCTCCACACCCTCTCCAGCATTTATTGCTTGTACACTTTTGGATAGCAGCCATTCTGACTGGTGTGAAATGGTACCTCATAGTCGTTTTGATTTGCATTTCTCTGATTATGAGGGATGTTGAGCATCTTTTCATGTGTTTGTTAGCCATCTTTATGTCTTGTTTGTACAAATGTCTGTTTAGTTCTTTGGCCCATTTTTTGATTGGGTCATTTATTTTTCTGGAATTGAGCTGCAGGAGTTGCTTGTATATTTTTGAGATTAATCCTTTGTCAGTTGCTTCATTTGCTATTATTTTCTCCCATTCTGAAGGCTGTCTTTTCACCTGCTTATAGTTTCCTTTGCTGTGCAGAAGCTTTTGATTTTAATTAGGTCCCATTTGTTTATTTTTGCTTTTATTTCCAATATTCTGGGAGGTGGGTCACGGAGGATCCTGCTGTGATTTATGTCAGAGAGTGTTTTGCCTATGTTCTCCTCTAGGAGTTTAATAGTTTCTGGTCTTACATTTAGATCTTTAATCCATTTCGAGTTTATTCTTGTGTATGGTGTTAGGAAGAGTTTTAGTTTCATTCTTTTACAAGTGGTTGACCAGTTTTCCCAGTACCACTTGTTAAAGAGACTGTATTTTCTCCATTGAATATTCTTGCCACCCTTGTCAAAGATAACGTGTCCATAGGTACATGGATTTATCTCTGGGCTTTCTATTTTGTTCCATTGATCTATATTTCTGTCTTTATGCCAGTACCATACTGTCTTGATGACTGTGGCTTTGTAATAGAGCCTGAAGTCCGGCAGGTTGATTCCCCCAGTTCCATTCTTCTTCCTCAAGATTGCTTTGTATTTCCATACAAATTGTGAAATTATTTGTTCTAGCTCTGTGAAAAGTACCGCTGGTAGTTGATAAGGATTGCATTGAACTTATAAATTACTTTGGGTAATATATTCATTTTCACAATATTTATTCTTCCAATCCATGAACATGGTGTATTTCTCCATCTATTAGTGTCCTCTCTGATTTCTTTCACCACTGTTTTATATTTTTCTCTATATAGGTCTTTTGTTTCTTTAGGCAGATATATTCCTTAGTATTTTATTCCTTTCTTTGCAACAGTGAATGGAATTGTTTCTTAATTTCTCTTTCTATTTTCTCATCATTAGTGTATAGGAATGCAAGGGATTTCTGTGTGTTGATTTTATATCCTGCAACGTTACTGTATTCATTGATTAGCTCTAGTAATTTTCTGGTAGAGTCTTTAGGGTTTTCTGTGTAGAGGACCATGTCATCTGCAAACAGTGAGAGCTTTACTTCTTCTTTTCCAATTTGTATTCCTTTTATGTCTTTTTCTGCTCTGATTGCTGTAGCCAAAACTTCCAGAACTACGTTGAATAGTATTGGTGAGAGTGGGCACCCTTGTCTTGTTCCTGACTTTAGGGGAAACGCTTTCAATTTTTCACCATTGAGGATAATGTTTGCTGTGGGCTTGTCATATATAGCTTTTATTATGTTGAGGAATGTTCCTTCTATTCCCACCTTCTGGAGGGTTTTTATTATAAATGGATGTTGAATTTTGTCAAAGGCTTTCTCTGCATCTATTGAGATAATCACATGGTTTTTATTTTTCATTTTGTTAATCAGGTGTATTAC